>NC_031769.1:119762061-119876973 GCF_001522545.3 Parus major
AGCCCCGGCGGGCCCCGGCACCCCGCGCTCACCTTTCCCCGCCGGGCCGGGGCCGGGCCTCGCCACACGGCGAGGAGGAGGCACCGCGGAGGAGGAAGCCCCGACCCGGGGGCGCGGAGAGCAGCGGCGCGGGGTCTGCGCCGCTCCGTGAGTGGGGTTGAGATGGGCCTGGCGCGTGTGCTCTGCCCCCTCTCGGCCACTCCTAAGCGACGGTGTCTGCGCCGCTCCTGGCGCGCCCGGAGAGAGCGGGCTGCGGGCAGCGAGACTTCAGGCGAGGAAAAAGAAAATAAGGGCTGACAGAAATACAGGGACAAGGGGACAGCCACCACAGCACACTGGGAAGAGGCTTGATTTTATTTTCCCTATCTGGTTTTACTCACCTCACTAGCTTGGACCACTAACTCTCCAACGTTCTTCCCCTCTCACTTTTCCCCTCCGAGAGAGCTGTTTTCAGGGAAAGATAAAAACTCATAAACATGATTTATGTTAAAATTTTCTTCTGTCTATAATTAGGGCAGATAACTGATGCTGGGCGCTGCCCGGAGGAAGGCTGAAGGAACGAGGTCCAGGGAGTGCAGCTGTGGAGATTCAGCTATGGAGGTTCCACGGCCCATCGCTGAAACCTCCTCCTTCAGCAGGTGGGAACAAACCCTCTCCTCCTTAAACAGTGCCAGGACTCAGCTACATAAAGCCCTGGGGTAAGCTGTTGTTTCTGTGCCTTTCCAACCAAAACCAACCGTCTTTGGTTTTGCCACCATATTTATCCTGTTGCCATGTTTCAGGTTTGCACATACCTTACAGAACGCAGAACTAGACAGAAAAAAAAATTAAAAAGGCAGTAACAAAAACAAAATGCTTCTGTAAAATTGAGATTAAAGTCTAAAGTGTTTCCTCTTTTAAATTAGAAATTAATAGAAGAATAAGGGGGAGAAATCAAAGAAATTAATTTCCGACCATCTTTAGCATGAAAAAGATAACATTCAAATCTTTATCTCAAAGTAATCGAAAGTTTATTGTTCATTAATAAAATATTTCCGAGTTTAATCTACAATCTAACTTATTTGTAAAAATCTGTTTTCTTGATTGGCTGAAGTAAAACAAAGAAGTTTTAAATATATGCAAAAGCCAGGTAGAAGCATCAGAACTCAAAGCAATCATCTTCTTACCTGATTTGCAGGACTGCAGTAACAAAATTCCTCAGGCTCAGAAACAAAACTAGATATTTTGAGGGGGCAAAGATCTATATCTTTCTGGTACACAACTAAGTTTTAATGATAGGTATGAGAGTTATAACATTAGTCATAGCAAATGGAATTCTAAAAAACAACAGATAAGTCAGGATCAGAATGAATCTAAAGCTCATATTGCCTGCAGTATCTGCTATTATATGAGACTTTTTTTTTAAATTATTACTTGTTACCAAGAGGCGGATCAGTACTGAGAAAAAAAAAAGATGTTCCCAAGCATTGTAGAGGAATACTCTAAAAGCACAGAGCCCAGGTGAATTTTGGTAGTAAGCTTGCATATTGTAGACAATTTACACACCAAATACACATCGTGACATCTAGTGGCAGAGCTGCATTGTGAGTATCTAAGTGATAGCAAGATTTTATTCATACTAACAGAACACTAATATGACATTTACAACTTGTTTAAACATATATTGGGAACTCAACCTTTGCTATGAGAGTTTTATACATACCCTGTATTCAGCAGTGGTATAGTCCTCCCCTTCTCATTCCTCCATTGTTTTGTTTTCTGATTCTGAGATTCCTTACCCCTTAATTTAATTTAAGAACTGAGGACAGAAATACACAGTGTAGTACAATTTCTTTTGTAGTCTTCTGATATAATGTAGCAATGGATAATAATGCAAGTACTTTTCATTAGGCTACTACAATGTTTTGTGTGAGTGAAGTTCATTCAGATGCTGAATCATGATGGTGCTGTCCACAGAAGTTTGTGGGGTTTTTTTCATTTGTTTGTTCTTGGGGTTTTTCTTCATAATTTTATGTCATGTCATTTTTGCTTTACTTACTATGTAGTTTGAAGAACAACCCAATAGTATAGCACATGCATCAGAGAAAAATGCATCCAGTGAACGTCAGCATCAGATTACGAGGCAAGTTTTGTGAACTTTTCTGCATCAGACAGATGTAATTCCAACAAGCCTCTAAAATCCCCAATCTCTGCTTTTATTTCAATACCTAACATTTTTATAACATTGCTATTATTAAATAGACAAGTCTTAGTTTAAAAACATATCTTGAGATACATGTATCATCTCAGAGGTCTTGAATCTTGATATACATTTTGTGCTGCAAACAGAATGTAGCTGGAAGAAAACTGAATACAAAAGAGCAGATTTTATCCTAAAACTTACTACATATATAAACATATTTTATAAAACAAAGGTTAATATATTTGATAATAATTTTAAGTTCATATGTGTATTTTTCTAACATTTCCTATATGCTAGTAGCTCTACATATACGAACAACTAAATTGCAAGTAAATTACTAGTCACTTCTTTAGATTTACTACACCTTTATGTTTGAAGGTGTTTCTCCTGCTACTGCTGAGATACAGGATAAAGGCTACTCAGTACCTCCAGTAAAAGCAGATTAATACAACCTAAAAACTTCTCAGGTTTTGAAAACAAGACGCACAGTTTGTATGTACTCTTTCATTCTACTCCATTATTAAATAATAAGAGTGTCATGACTTGCCCAGCAATCAAGTTTCAGTATGCACATTGTTAACAGGAGTGAATGATTCAGTATGCAGTTTGAAAATAAATGCCTAAACGCCTGCATAAATACCTCAGTGGGTATTATTATTTATTCTTATTATTACTTACTCTATTTGGTCTGTACACATGAGTGCAGGACACTTGAAGATATTTCACTTTGTCATTTTTAACCTCAGATTCAGAAAAAAATAAATCAGCACTTTCACACTGACTTGCAAAAAATCATAATACTCTTTTACTAATATATTTTATTATAAGAATTGTAGTTTTAAAAAAAAATCATCAAGAAATTAGTTTCCACCCCTCAATACACTTTGGTGTGACAAGCCAACCAAACCAAACCAAAAATAAATCCCAAAATACTCAGTGATATATTTAAGAAGTAGGAGATTTGCAGAACTGATTGGAAAGGAGTTCTGAAGGTCTGCTCCACCACCTTCCTTGTCTCCTCAAAGTAGGACCAACTTTGAAGCTGGATCTGACTTTCGAATTAGCAGGTTGCTTGGTTTCCTTTTGAGTATCTCTAAGACCTCTTCTAGAATTCTGTTTCAGAGTTTTATAAAGTTTCTTTGTAGCTGTACTATTTATTTATTAAAGAACTTGGATGATATTTTATACTGAAGTTGAAAGCATAATGAAGCTAATAGAGTGCTCATAAAATAACAATAAAAAGTGAATAATGCATTATTTACATTAGTCAGTCATTCAACTGAATAAAAGCCTCTAATAGCTTAGTACCAGAAGAATGGGTCACTTAATTTTTTTTAATAATATTTTTCCAATCATTAAAAGCAAAACCCAGGAGTTCGGGATTATATTTGACTGAAACCCAGTATTATTAATGAACCTAAGTGTAGTCAGACCATTGCTTTCCCCAATGACAGGTGCAGAACTGTAACTATAAAAGCAGATTTTCAACTACAACATATGACAGACAAATGACTAAACCAATTTATCACTAGGTAGTACACGGAATGAGAGGCATGAACAAACCAAGACAAAACAAACTGTAAGTAAATACCATGAAGAGTTTTCTCAGGTAATAAAAACCATTTACTTCTTATGCTCCAACAAGGTTTCATAAGCAAAGAATTTTAACAACTCACACTAACACACTGTTTTTAATGACTCGCATCTAAAGTGTGAGTTCCCTAAACCAGATGAATCACACAATCACTTCAAGAATCTAAATTAAGTGAACTAGAACTTGCACTTGTCAGCATATATTGAATTCCATCACTGTTGGTATAAGGACATTGAGAAACCTCTAGGTCCTCATCTCCTTTAACAAGGATCATTTTTTTAGAATACGAAGTGAACCCAACCAGAAAGATGAGCTGATTTTGCAATTACCAGCCTCCATCCAGGTCTCCTTTTATTTAAGATATCAACGCTGTTTCTTTATTAGTTGACCAAAAGTTAGATTACTTTGCAGGTAGCATTGTATTTCCCAGCAATCACTTGCTGCCATTGTGACACGTGTGTACCACATACATCAGTACTGGGAACAGTAAAGGCATGTGTAAATAAATGCTTTACCCTTTGAACAATGCTAGTGAAACTTTAAAATTATACTGGTAAATTACTTCAAGTAAGTATTAGGAGTTGTACTGCACATTCAGAAAACTTCACTCATTAGCATAGTTCATGTATCCAAAACTGCAAAAAATAGCCCCAAGTCCCTACTTTTAATTTGCACATTTAATTTGTGACAGCTATTTCCGTAATTTTCCACTTTGACACAAATGTGGCTTTCAGTACAGCCATCTTACCTTCTTACAACTACAGAAAATGTGATGTTGCATATTTATACCTATCTAGTTAATATATATAGTTACTGCATAAACTTTGTGTATGTATATGCAGAGATACTTCATACAAGTTCATCACCCATTATGAACACTGGAAACTTATCAAATATCCTATGTGTTTTCCAGATTAAAAAAAACCAAAAAACAACCCAAAACCCAACAAGATTTGGATTACTTCTTTAAAGCGCAGAGCATAAAATGATAGAAGAAAACCAGGATAATTCAGGTGAGCCAGGGATTCACACCTAATGAGTACAGCAATGAAGACAAAGGTAACTACAGTTTGATAAATCAGCAAGAATAATAACAGAACTAGCAAGCTGAAGATCATGGTTTATTGGTTTTCCATTACGAAGCACACAGACATTTATAAATGGCCCATTTCTGCATTAGTAGGCATTTCTACCTGATGAGACTACACTGCCTTTGCTCAGGAGAGAAGTATGGGAAAGCCAAAGTATAATTACAGGCTAAGGAAGCAATAGATCGTATAAGATTAAATTCCTGTTTACAAGCCTGGGGTTTCTGGGGATTTTGCTTTACTGATAGCATTTGGACTACACAAAAAGCCTTCAAACAAGCCCAAACATGATGCTACTTCCACTGACAGTGTTGTATGAGAGGATCACACACATCTTGAAATGCTTTGCATTCTCATTAGTGCCTCTCAGTGCAGGCAAAGATTACAGCAACACTTGAAACATAACCAGTGACACCAGTAATGTGACCGGTTTGTACATCTGTGTCCATACCAGCCGTAATTATTTGTAGTCATGCTTGTGAGAGAATGTACCTAATCATACCTACTGCCACCCTTACAAGTAGCAGACAAGATCCCAGAGAAATCAGGGATTAGGCCTTTTACATCTTGAAGTTAAGGCCAGTGTTGGACATGAAAATTAAGTATTTTGGTTTTTCTTTTATCAAATGTGTTATATAAAAATCATTAATACACTGGGTTCCATAGTGAACTTAATGTGTAGCAAGGAAACAGATAAAACTGTCCCAAGATTTGCAAATCAGTCTGTAAAGATGCAGTGCCCTGTAATTTGCTTATGCTTTATCTTAATATGGCTTTGAAAAATCAAAACACTGTCAGACATGAGGATGTTTCTCTAACTTCTATGAAGGAATGGAAGCACTGTTCTTACCTAAACTTTCAGAGATATTCAGAGATGTATAGATCTGCCATAGACCTTGCCTTTTTAAAGCATTTTTATTTATTGTTCCAAATAATAGATTGGTTCTATTCTCTCATTAAATGAACACTGAACTTCTCAAATTATGTTGAGGTTTACTTTTGCTTAAATTGTCAAATTCAGCAACATTCAACCATCCCAAAACTAGTGCTTTTGGTGAATTATTGGATGGCTGGGAAAGGTCTGGCTCAATGTGTTATGCAGCAACATTTAGCAAAAATGTCCAGTTAGGGCATTTGTATGAATTCACAAAATATCCTAGGGCTCCTCTAACTCCCAAATTCCCATTGTCCTGGAATAGCTAGGACATAATGGCAAACTTATGATTTGGTGATGGTGCAGGATAAGGTGGGAGTTATATCATTAATGGGAGAATGTTGCACCGACCGCTCATTTAAAAAAAAAATTAGAGTTAGAACTGCTGCTAATCTGTCTACTGTATTATACCTTCATATAGCAATAGAATTTAGTCCAGATTTTTTTGTCAGTTTATGTACATGACAACATTTGTGCTTCATTACAGCCAATAATTTATAATTATGTCATCAGACTCAAAAAAACTTTACTAAGAGGTAGGGTCCTAATTTTGGCAGGACTGCAAAATGACGTGAAGTCAACTTTAACCAACTTCATCTAATATTGATGTTATTTGTCTCACTCAAATACATTGTTATACTATTTGTTCATTGCTGTCCTCTGAGAAAGTCACAGTGCTTGTTGCTCTAACATGCATAGTATACAGTAAACTTCTTGCACAGTAAACCTCTTGGAAATGGGTATTTTGTAGGTGAAACAGGACTTCAATTACATTTAATGTAGGTGTAACATACATGGATTCTGTATTTTCAGCTAATAAAATGCCTGCTGCTTACTCAATTACACTCCACCAGTTTGGAAGCTGTTTTGTTATGGTCCTTAGAAGTAGCAGGAATCTTGTTGCTCTAAGAGCTGTCACTTAAAAAATTGGGCAAACAGACTGAAGCTTGTGTGTGCTTTCAAGAGGTAGTACTAACAGCAGACTGGAAGCATTGGTAATCCTCTAAAAATAAACATCATTTGAGTGACAATGCTGCCAGTTGCCCTTGCATTTAGTGTTTCCATTCATGAGATTCTATACTTAGAAGCATATGTAGGCAATGCTTTATTACCGTTCCCATTGACCACAATAAGCCCTTTATGTCGTGTACTGAGTCATGTTTGCAGTACTGGTAACTTCTGAACCTTTCTTTTTCTGGGGCTGGGAGAGGGGGAACTATTTTTTTCTGTATGAATGCTGGGTACAGACAATTTCTCTTCTCTGCTCTTGCAGTTTGGCTTCATGCAAGTCTAAGGTAGTTCTTGTTCCAAGAGAAAAATAATTTAAGAAATTACTGGTTTAATACAGGTTTAATTTGCTGTATAAATCCTTAAGTAATTTTTTTACTTCTACAAAGTAGTAGAAATACATGTTCTTTTCAACTTGTTGCAAAATTCTTCCACTGTCCTGCAATAAAAGGTAGTCAGAATTGTAACTTAATAGAGACAGATAGGAAGCAAATGAACTATGCAGAATGGGAAGCATCTTTCTTGAATTCTTTGGACTAGTTCTGTCCTTTGATCTCTGTAACTGTATCAGGTAAATTTAATGTCATTACACAAATGTGTTTAGAAAAAAGAAAAACAAAATCAACAAAAAATACCTTAGATTAAAAAATTGAAATTTGAAAGTATTTTGTAAGAATTTGTAAGTTTTAACTTCCAGACAAAAGCTAGCAAGTTCTCACTTCCTTTTATCCACGTTATTTTTAATGCAGTACCTTTGCTATAAAAAAAACCCATGAAGACTGAAAATGTAAACGCTGATGGAACCCTGCTCTTTTAAGTGAAAAACTGCAATTAATAAGGTATTTGATACTATATAAAGTAAGGTAAAACAGATAATGATACACCAAAATAAACTCAATTAATGCATGGCCTAAGCAAGATTAGTACCCACCTTTAGTATGGACCCACACATTTAACTACTGTTGAGACGAAACACAAGAAATAAAATCTATGGCAGAGGGAAACAGCATTCTGGTGCAGACCATGCAGTAGGATTCCTTTCCAGAGGCCAAATTCTGCCATAATACTTTGCAAATATAAGAAAGAAAGAATGACGTGAATGCTTTACCCTGTGGCAAACTCTGAGTAGTGACAGGACCAATTTCTCAAAATCAGGTACCAGTGCATTAAGAGCTGCCTTGAAATACACAAAAACCCATCTCACAACAAGACAGTATGGTATCTATCACCTTATGTAGAAATCACCACAAATTTTTCAATTAGATCTTTGGTTTACTCCAAAGAAAACCCTGAGAGATTAAACTTGGTGTGCAGGGATGCTCCAGACTGAGTTGGCTAGCACAAGACAATTCTGGATATACTTACCCAGGTACATACTGAATAAAAAGTTCAGATGGATTTACATTTCAGAAATCATTCAGAAAGGCCTAGGCCTTACTATATTGCATGCTACAGTTACTAAGGTAAGGAAACTTGCCTTCTGGATGAAACAACCATTTATACCAATATCCAAATGGTAAGCTTTTATAATGTTCACTTTCAAAAAGTGTTGCAGAGAAATGAGTTTAGAAACCCCCAACATTATAAAGAAGCTGATGTGCAACATAAAGAAGTAGATGATGTATTTAATTGAGTGTAACAACAATCCAGAGAAGCTTTTAGAGAAAAGTGTTACAGGCTTTTCTATAGAGCATTCCACAGTAGTACCCAAGATACCAGGAAGACATAAGTAGTGCCTAGGTATGATTTAGTCTATTCCTACAGACTAAAAAAAGGAAGCTAACAGAAGAAATTTTCAGAATTACAAAACACATAGCAAACTATTGTATCCAGTCTATTTCCTACCTGCAATACTTGAAAATCTCTTGTCAGGCACAGTATGAAATCTACTTCGCTGTTTATTAGGGTTTCTGGTAAAACTATTGCAAAGGCAAAAAGAAACCTATTCCCTCAGTTTATGGAGAGGGTTACCCATTCTCTTTTCCTTAGTACATCACATCTCAACAAACTGCTACTGGTTGTCATACAGGATCTTGATCCTTCAGTTCCATCATGACCACAGTTGCATTGCATTTACCCTTTTGCAATTTTGAAGAAGTTCATAACATAAGAATTATAGATTGGTGTAATTACTGATGTCCTCTTAAAAACAAACAAACAAAAATAAACCACAAAAACCACCACCAAAAAAAACAAACCCAAACCCAAAATCCCAAAAACATAGAAACCCAAAACACCACTGATTTTTAGAGAATCTTCAGGATGCTATCAAACTTAAAACTTCAGGAACTGATTGTTCTCCCTTCCACCCTGCTTTGTGAGCATAGCCTGTCTCCATGTGGTATCCTCATTGTGTTGGTCAACAAAGCTTGAAGGAGCACTGAAAAATCATTCTCAATACAGGACTGTCTGGATTATTATTATTTAAGGAACACAAAGTCACCCGTTACTCCATCATAATGCTTAAGATACTAGTTACTGCTTGGGACAGATGACAACATACAGATACCTAAGAAATTAAAAGAGTTATAGCCCAAAACCAAGTGTAATACACAAGATACCAGTGCAAGATGATGCCCCAATTTCTCCCCTCACCTCCAGCCCTGCAAATTTAAAGCCTTATGCAAATCAAGACTTTGAGCTTGATATACTCTGTCATCTGGAGATTGGATGACTTATCTTATCAACTGTTTACTTAGTTTTGTATACATTCTATACTGTACCGTCCAGCCTTCTAATCTTCAATAAATTGTCTACACCAAGTAAATAAAATGTACTTTATTCTGTGCATGTGAAACATAGCTAACAACGTTTTCTGCAGACATATGGAAAGTTTAGAGAATGAGAGACTCAAGAGCTATTCACACTTCATCACCCGTCAGAGTAACAGCTGTCACACACTCTTCACTGACCCAGCATAAATAAATACTAATCCATTCCTTGAACAAGACCTTCAGAGGAAGGGATGAGGTGGCAACCAGTGTGGTTCTGTCTTGAAAACCTCCTACAATAGTGCAAGAGTCCTGCTTCTTCAAGTATACAATAGACAAATGAGACCTCTGAGACTGGGGACACAAGTGTTTTCTGTGTTAGATGACTGTAAACACATCTGGGTCTTTATCTAATCTCAAGAACATTTGATTTGTAACATTATTGACTTCCTTCTGGAAAACAACTGGCATTTTCTAAACAGTTTCACCACATCTGTAACTATATTTGATTAAGGTTTGACAACATTGATCTGATAAAAAGTTAACTAAAAATATCCTCACAGAACAATGACTACAGACTTCCCACATTAAAAAAAAACAAAACAACAAAAACCAAAAAACCAAAACCAAACAAACAAGAAACCAACACAAAAAAACCCCAACAACATAAAAACCCAACCTGCTCCTGAGCACTAAAACTCAAGGCATCTAAATTAAGAGGTAACAGATCACCTGAAGGTTTTGGAACAACTTCAGATATTTTTACTGGAACACAGTTAAAATAGATAGGAGCCCCCTGCCATAGACTGTTACAGGAAGTCCAGACCTCCAGCTCTCATGCTTCTCATAGCACATAGCTTCTGCGTAACACGAGGTTAATAATATTTTACATTATGTAGAAAATTATAAAGATACAAATAATGTTTTAGCTCCCACCTTCCAAACCCCAGCTACACAAAGTTTTCCATTTCTTGCACTAGCTCTGAAACTATTGCTTATGCAGCAAGCTGATCTAATTTGCTAATTGAGAAGACAGATTTTCACTTTTTCTTAAGTCAAGTTTCCTACTGGTTTACCATGTTAAATCATCTCACTGCAGACTCAAGAAAGTTAGATGCAAGGTAGGAATGCAAATCATTAGACTGGAAAGGAAGGAATACAAATTCTTCTTCCTCTGGTAAAAGCAGAAACCATGCTTGATTTTATCTTTAAGGAATAAATACCCTGGAGAACTGTATTAGCAGCATCCAGATAATACTGTAATCCCGGGAAGAAAGGGCCCAGAACGTTCATCTGAACAGATGTAACCCTGACCTACTTGGCACAAAGCACTTCAAAGGGCTTGAAGAAAACAGATTCCCCAATTGCTGAAGGCAGGAGAAAAGTTTTAAGGTCTTATCATGGAGATTTTAAATAACAAAAACCAGGCCATCATGAGGGAAGAACTGTGGTCAGTGGTACAAGATTTCAGATTGTAACGTTCAATTCTTCACTGGATTCCTGTTCAGAAGAGTCTCTTGCAAGCTGCTCTTTCACCAGCAGAGGTCAAGAGAAAAATGTCACTTCAAAATACAAAGTCACACTGCACATAGCATATATGTAAAGTAGAGGGAGTTAATACAATCTAACCTGGTACTACTGACTCACACATTAAAGCTCCTGTGAAGTATTATGTTAGAGACTATGCACACAGGCTTATAAATCCAATCTTTGGACTTATACACACTGCACAGTTGACTAATTTTGCATTTAATTTTTGGTTTTTAAATACAAAAATATTATCTAAATGAAATCTATACAGTTTTGCCTACATACTTCAGTACAGAAATTCCTTTGGAACTACAATGTTACTGGAATACTCTTACTTTGTAATTTAAAAAGAAAATATCACTAAGTAGCTCCAGGGTGAATTTGCTACATTGAATCAGCTCATCAAAATTCCTTTAACACTATTTGAAAAAGCATAGAAAATTCACAAAAAAAAAAGAAAGAAATGGAGGGTGCAATAAGAACAGAAATAGAATTTTCAAATTTGTACTTCTGAATTATGCTTTATAGTAAAAGGGGGCTCATTATATTTCTACTCTTCCAATTTTATAAAGGTATTTTAAAGCCAGGAGGTTTGGAAATTTAGTATTAGTCCTGGAAACAACAGGCCAACAAGTACCTGGTACACTAATCAAATCCAAAGTCTCTTCCCATGCTGCTGTGTAACTGCAGCTGAAGATGGACTATCACTAGGACAGCTTAATTCCACTTACTAAATTCAACACCCAATTATTCAGCACTGTGCATTAGAGGCAATCACTGTACTGGGTGATAGAGATTAATAGTAACTTGTTTTAAAAGAAAATGCATTCAAACCTATTCTTTAACATGATCAGGATTTGTGAGCATGCAAACACAACATAATCCTCAATTGCTCTACCAGAGGAGGCAAAAACTATACTGACTTGCTCCAAACCGTGAAACTCTACAGTTGCATTTTTGCAAATCTTTTGATTAGGGTTTCTTGCCCTGTCTTTTAAAAACATCTTTAATTAATGACCTGCAAACTTTATGACCTCCTTGAAGCATATCTTTAAATACAGTTCACATTTTAGGTTTTTATCTGACTTTCAAAAAAATAGTAGTAAGTAAAAAAATTAAACATTTAGAAAAATCTTCACAATAGAAAATATATGGATTTTTAAAACTTAATTTTTCATAAAAATACATGTTTTAGGTATGCAGTGTCTTGCCTTTTGCAAAGCAGAAGACATCTCTTGAAAAAAAAAATCTGAAAGCAGTTATTGGTATGAGGCAGAGATTTGATTAAACAGTCCTGATAGATGCTGACAAAATAATAGAAAGGCTCTTCCCACCACTTCTTTGTGCAGGCAAACAAGAATTCTGCACCTGAAACTTCTCATTAACTATTTTAAGTGTTTGTCAAATGGCAAAAAGAAAAAAAAGAACTATTTGCTCATCTGTGAAAGTGAAAGCATTACATCTTAGCAATTTTTTTTAAAATTAACTATTTCTTTTAGCTGTTACAATAGATATCCTCTGGAGAACGAGGAAACACCTTGCTGTTATGCAAATTCATCCTGTGATATGCATCGCAACATTTTAGAATTAGTGGCAGCTTTGTCTTAAGAGTGGCTGAATGTAAGGAACTGTGCTTCTGCATTCCACCATGAAAAGGTCCACACGTATTTCCAGTCAAGGGTAGTAATCTATTTTAAAACAAGAATTTATTGTGTTATAGTATAAAGACACTAAACACAAAACAAAGTGTTTAACAACATGAATATTGACACAAAATAAAAGCAAGTTTCAAGCCAATTCTGTAACCATTCCATGTGAGAAATTCCAAGTGAAAGTAAGTTACATACACAGGGTCACCCTCGGGAAAGGATGGCACACCACCTCCATCTGATTCAAGCCCTTTTTGAGGACATCATAACATTGTCAGAATAGTTGCATTATTTTGAGGGCTTCAGTGGTTTATAACCTTTGTCTTGGCCCTCTCTATATAGGTGAACTTACCCACAGACCTACAAGAGAACCAATGAGGCATTTCTACTGTAAACTATAAGACCTGAGGTACATTCTTTACTAATCTACTTTGCATTTTCTTGATCTAAGTATATTATAGGGGGTGGGGTTTATTAAAGAGCAGCATAAATTTGGTTACGTAACTTCAGTATAGTCCATGTGATAGCACAGGTCAATAAAATGTATAATGCTTTGCACTACAACACCCATCTTCAATAAAATACATATGGTATGTAATAAAGCTTCTCTGAAACCATGTATTGTAGTTTTCCAAGTCACTATATGAAAAAATAACTAAATCTGAGATGTAGTTAAGCCATTTCTTCAGACATTACCTGGTCACATTAAGGTCTTTTTCCTGTGGACTATTTTAATAGGATCCATTATGTGACCCATTCATACATTGATTTCTTAATTGTTTCCATTAACACAGAGCAGTAAAAAAGACTACAGAAATTAAATATCAGATTCCTGCTCTTTCATATGAACCATTTCCAAAAATAACGTTTGATGATCTCACAACAATAAAATTTTGCTAAACAAAAAGTTTAGAGCATAAGTATTTCTTTTGTTCAAAACAAATTTGGGGGTTTTTTTGGCTTTTAAAAGAGAATTAATTCTATGTTTCCAAGGCTCATTGTGAAAATATATACACATATCAAATTTATATCCAAAGCTAGATTTTACCATTGAGTTTTAAAGGCCAAGAGATGTTTTCAGTACAGTAGGGAAAAAAAAAAAGCAGTTCCTGAAGTATATTGTAGCCTCACTTCACTGCCAGTATCTACAGTTCTGATGCTGTACAAAATACTTCTCTGAAGCAAATCCATCTAAACTCTATCCACCCTGAGTTAAGCATCTATACCTTTTTTAAAGTGTTTAAAACAATAGGTAACAGAGAAGTATGTACAAGGCTATAAAACGTCAGCTATCACACAGCAGATTAAAAAAAAATTAATCAGTCTTTTCAGCCAATTTTCTGGTTTTTATTGTAGTTATTAATTGTGAATTTGGTTTAGGGATTTTTTTTTTCTTTTGTTTGTTTTTACATCAAACTATTACTTGATCTAGACATTCATGCATTAATTGCTTGAACTTTTTTTTGAGTGCAACAATAAGGCAAGAGTAAAAAAAAATTATAGAAATTTTGCATATGTGTAAAGGTATTTAGTTTACAAAAGTGCTTCCTAAAAAGACATCCTAATTGCAGTATCAAAATATTAAAGAGTGCTGAGAACAACTATCATTTCAATAAATGTTGCTCCACAGAAAAATGTCTGATTTTAGGCTTTTTCCCCCTTTTTTTGGTGAAGAAAAGCCTGGAAAAATTGGCATGGCTATGTGGGTCAAGCAAGTTAAGAAAATATACTTTAGTTTAAACTTAAATAAGAAGGTCCACACTTTTTTGTGAAAACTTTAAGCCTCTGTCAAAAATGTATTTTTTTTTTATAATACAGGATTAAAAGACAAGATGATGCTTACAAGATAAAGAAATAATTTACATGAAAATATCTTCTGACAAAGCTTTTCAATCAAAATATTGTTTTGTAACATTCAAACATGACATACAACACAAAAGAAACAGTGAATGCAAACAAAAAAATGTTATATGGATTGCTTTCAAACACATAAATAAATGAAATATTGGTGTAGGCAGTAGGGCTCATGCTGATGGCTAGCAGGAAATAACAGTGTGCAATCTATTTGGAAAAAGCTCTAAAGTACAAATTACAAGCCCAATTACGGACTGCAGCAAATTCAGTTATATCACTGCCATCCTCTATCTCCAAAATAAATTCTTGTTTAAATCACTCATACCCTAAATTACTCATACCTTTGCTTCAGAGATATGAATAACTATATACAAAAAGTAGTTTTATTTCACCATAGGGATAACATTGTACCTCTCTGCCAATGTCACTTGAAAAACCGCCCATGTCAAAACAATTTGACAGCAGATAAACAATTTAATAAATACGTAATGATCTTATTACAGTCCTTCAGCTAGGCATGTTAACTTATGCTGCTAGTTTTGTGGTCACAGTGCATAGAATCCAAATATAAAAGAATGGGCTGGATTTAAGGTAACTGTCAATCCCTTGCTTATAATCCAAATATATCCAAAACTTTCATAAGCTCTGTCATGTGTCAATCTTTTTTGTGGCAGAAGCAAAACCTTTCCCTGGTACAATGTCCATTGCCGGCAATGGATGCACCAAAACCGCCAAGGAGCTCAGTGTTATTGCACAATATATGAAGACCTGGAATTCTTCCAAAAGCTTAAAATAAAAATAATGGAATTATTCTGACATTTCTGGACACCTGCATTAATACTGTATGACTAATAAAAGCATGTCAGTTGCATGGACTGAACCAGCGATCAACATGCGCCCAGAATGCACACTAGTAAAAATGCAGTCAAAGGAAGTAGTCTTCATTGCCTATAGGTCACTTCCAGTCAAAGGTTAAAGTTCAAAGACTGAATGATCAAAGTGCTCATTTTCTCAGTAGGACTATCTTCTGCTACGAGGATCACAAAATGGTGGCATCAACATGTGTCATCTTTAAAATAAAAGAAGAGCATTTATGGAAAACACATAAACATTCTAATTCCAAATTAGCAAGGTGCTATAGGCAGAAACAATTCCTAGCATAGACAGTAACATGCAGAGGATATACCCTGATTGAATAATTCTGTTGTTTTGTTCAATAACAACTCGGGGAGAAAAGAGAGTATCAAAAATTAAACTTCCAAAATACACATACATCCCCCAAAGACATAAGTATTAGCAAGCACCCCATTAAAATGACAGTCATTTCCATGCTTGATATTTAGAAAGCTACTTGCCAAGAAAATGAAAAATCAAATATGCTTAACATTTTGCACCCTTGAAGTAGAGCAGATCCACAACAGTTACCAAATTAAGACATCCTTTCATAAAGAATATATAGGGATAAGACCTGGTAGAGTGGGCTGCTTCTGATGCATTCTCAACCCTTTATACATTTATATGTGTGTGTGTGCATATATATACACATGTATATTAATTTATTTAGCAAGACTCAACACAAAACAATAGGTGACAGATTTATGCAAAAAGAACAGGTTACTACTATAATCCTAAAATCCTAAACATGAAAGTAAATTACATACACTAAATTTTAGATAGTGTGATTAGACAGAACCTACTATAAAAATGCATGTTCTATGCCTATCATTTCTGCATTATGCTCCATATTAATGCTCTCCCTTTTAAACATTCTCCTTCACACATCAACCTGCAGTATATTTGCACCTGCTAGCAGTAAATATTGAGTTGTTAACAGAAAGGAAACTTACTGTCTGCTTATTTTTAAAGGACTTACTTGTAACCTCCCACACCTAAAAAATGTAGCCTCAAACATAATGCATTCTCATCAGAAAATATTATATCAAAGCTATTACTTGTAAAATAACTATTTTAATTTTTTACTATACATGTAAAAAAATGGACAAGGATGCAAAAGAGAGAGAGAAGGGGTATTTAAATAGTGTGCTAAAATTTTAGGCCAAATATCAGAGAAAACACTTCCTACTTAAGAAAAAAACAAAACCAAACCAACCTCCAAACCTAAAAGCAGCAAGGAAGCACTGATTGAAAACAAACACCATTGCCTTTCCCTTCCTCACCCCACCCTACAAAAAAAAAAATAAATCTACTTTCTGAAAACAAAAAAGGAAGTCAACAGCTTTATGAAACCAATTTCAGTCTGGATGCCCAAGTAAACAGTATCTGGAGGATCCTCCCCTGTCTTTAACACAACACGAGCAACTCTCAGATTGAAATTCAGCAGGAAAGTCAATATACAGTTGAAACACACACTGGGTAGGGCAGACAGCCTAGAAATATTTTCAGTTATCATAGCTCAGGAGCTTCAAAACAGGGCTCGTAAGGACAATTTTGTAGCAAACAAAGCTCCATAACTCTGTGAAATAAGCTGCTGTGTTTGGGCAGGGATGATATGACAGACTAAAATCTCTGTACTATATTGAATGTAGACACATATTTACATATCAGAATATGTCTCTAAAGTGCCACTTTATCACTCTGTGATCATCTGGGTTTGCTTTATATCAGCTCCCAACCATGGACTATTCTGCTTCCAAGTAAATAAATTCCAGGTACATGCGAGAAAAAATATTTTCCTTCTAACGCATGTATTAATACATATGACAGACTTCTTCCTATCTCTTCAAAACAGAGCTCCAATGTCACATTAAAGCTAAATCAGTCCGATGGGCAGCTGACAGTAGAAGTGGCAGAACCACTCCACACTTCCTTGCATAGGTTGTTGTATTAACACTGGCATTTAATTTCTCACAGCAGTTATCTGTGGACAGCTGGTTTTCTTTCCTGGGTAGGAATGCTTTTTCTTCCCTCACTTATCCAGACAAATGTGGTTCAACCACAAGATTAAATATATGACACACTTCAGTTGAAGCATGAGCAGAAAATAAACACGAGAGAAGCATCTTTTCACACTTCCCATTTTACTGTAACATACCATTTCTTTAAAGCTGTTTAGAAAACACTGACAATTTAAAGATTATGCCTGGGCAGCCTTGTTCTATGTCCGCATAGGAGAAACAAAATTAACTGAGAAAAGAAGCAAATGACACATGCACAAAACTGGAAGGGAAAACACTCTAATCATTTTTGAAATTTTTGCCTAGTGGACATCAGGAATATTTTATTTTTCATGTAAGAATTTAAGGTGGTAGGGAGCCCAATGAATTTTTAATCAAGACAGTGAGAGTTATTTAAATGAACTGACTTTCTCTTGCCTCAGGTTGGTTTTTAGGTTGCTTTGAATTTGAGGAGGGGTAAGGTTTTCTGACTTTGAGAAAAAAAAACCTGCATAGTTACTTCCTAGTAACTAAAATACCCATTCAATGAACTGTAAGCCATTGTTTAGAGCCATAATAACCCAGCAACTGTCAGAATCAGTAACTCAGATTTCTTTTCATACTAAGTTCCTGTTTTGCTTGTTTAACACAAATTAAATTTCACGATGAAGAAATAAAAGTAATATCTGCAGACTGTCCTCCTTTTACAAATTTCTATTCTAAATCAAAATAAGACTAGTACAAATTAAAAGTAGATAAAACATTTTAATCACAAGATAAAGCCAATAAATGGAATTTTACCTGTTTCTCTTTAAAAATAATTAGCAAGTGAAATAGAAAGTTAACAAAAACTCTCCCAAAACTGCCATTTAAGAGAAACCAAAACTAGAAATGGAGAAGCACCAAACACATTACAAGAGCATGAAAACAGAGAGAGAAAATGAAGTTCTGAATACTCTGGTGAGGACGAAATATCTATTGTTGTGTGCAAGACGATTATTATTCTTGGAGTCAGCTTTAAAAACAACCACATAACGGCCCCAAGTTTCTTAGATGTACCTTAATCTCATGACATACAGCACTTCTCTTACTGTGCCTGAAGCCACCTTGTTTTGAAGTTACTATTACTGTATTATGAGAAACAGAGTTTCATTCTGTTACATTACCATATGTCAAAACCCCACGGGTCTCATCAAGTATTATGAAACTATCAAGTTTTTCTTGTTGGGCCATCCATGGGTTTTTAAGAATCTTAAGAATTTTAAGGGTGAAGACTTTGGTATTTGCCTCTCCAGTCATGAACTCTCATTGCCTCAAAATACTTGCTATAGTTTCACTTCAGGAACAGAACATATCCTGGAGTGGGGAGGCCATGAAAAACAAAGGATGTCTTACTGTGGAACCTTCAGCAAGAGGCCATGGTGGAATCAACTGTTCTGCACTACACTAGCATACAGTATTACCTGCTCTGACATATCCCTTCCCAAAGTACCTGTGCTTCCAATAACTACTGTTTGTACATAATTTTCCTAGGGAAAGCAAGGAAAGCATTGCTAACAAGAAAGGAGAGAAACAAAGCATGGCCCATCTCTATCCCCCTCTTCTCTCTTTCCTCACCAATGGAGTGGATAAGACAAGCACATACAGCCAACAGCAGCTCTGGGTGGAAGATGACAAATGCTGAGGCAGAAGAAAGAAACCACACAGTATAAAGCAAGACACAGAACACATATAAATAAAAGAAAAAAGCGCAAAAGCAAAGCAAACCCCAAACCAAAACCAAACAGTAAAAAAAATCCCCAACACAATACTTAGCACTGCAGACACTAGCAGTTTTAATATTTTTTTTTTCTTCTTTATGATGTCCATGGAGAATCTTATTACTATATTATTATTAGTTTTTAGGAGTCTTTAAAGTCAGTCAACTGTCCCATACTGGAAATTCTGATTAAGACTGGAAATCTATCAAAACACATAGCTGTTTACAAATATATAGTTATCTTTTCAACAACATAGAAGTTTTTAAAGTATTAATAACAATAACCAAAATATGGTTTAGAGCAAAACCTAGTTTCATGATGGACTTTCCCCAATTCCAAACTGTAAACTTGTCATGTATTGATACGCTTTACAAGTACTTTCATTCAAAGTCAATCATACAACTTAAAACATATTTAAATTTCCACCAGGAATTATTCAAATGTGATATAGAAAAAAAAAAAAAAAAATCAAAGCAGAGTGTCTCATAGACAGGATTTAAATAACTTTTTGAATTGAAAAAAATAGTTTAATGCTTTGAACACAGTTATCCTACTTTCCTGCAATTTAATTACCTTCACCTGAAAAGAAGTTACAAATTTCTGGTCCTAGTTAGATACTTACCGTGATACCACCATTTTGTTTTCTTTGGATTCTTGTTACATGTTCTTACATAAAATGAGTTATCTGGAGGTCGCCTCTGCAACAGAAGAAAAGACCTACAAATAATCAAACAATCCTCATATTGTAATAAATGAGCTATTTAATAAGCTTATGAAAGATTACCATGTGAATGCAGCGAAAATGAGGTAACAGACCTTTCTGGTCAAGAAATATATCTTAAAGATCCAGGTAACAAATGCTTACTTGAGATACTCCAAGAAAATAAAATAGCAAAAAATATCAAACAGCCTCATGATAAATAGGGGGAGAAAAAAAAATGAAAAAAGAAAAAGAAAACAAAACACAATAAACAAACAAAAGAAACTAAATCACAAGAAACAGCTGTTGTTCAAAAAACCTCCCAAAATTAAATTCCTTTGCAGTTTGGAATCTAATTCTGATGCATTTCATCCAATTCCCATTCAAAGGCTCAGCTTAGAGTGGATGGAAAAATGAACTTAAATATTGGTATCTGATCATTATTACATATTCTTCATTTTTCTTCACAAGTGTCATCATTTACAAAACTCATAGATAGAATACAATAGAAAGCCATTTTGGGGTGGTTTTTTGACTACATATATGACTAGGACTAATTGGGATGCAAAATAAATAGGCATGTTTGAATAGCACATATGGACAAGCTCTGACCACATCTAACTTCCACAGACAGCCCTCTGCGAAAGAAATGGTCAAAAGTGAAAGGGCAATCTCTTTACAAAAAGGTCTAAGGTATTAGTGCCAAAAAAGCAGCTTAGCACCATTTACTTTCCTGAAATGAAAATGATCAAGTTCACTGAAACAGTACAGATGCAAAGTTAGAAGCATCTGCACTAAAGTCATTTCACTAGTCATTCCGCACTGCCTTTAGAGGAAGGATAATTTTACAAAGAATTGTCCTAAAGCATGATTGAACTTCACAGTTAGAACAACTGGAAGGGTTCCATCCACTACTCTTCCAGTAATGATATATAAGCCGGTTACCATGAAAACAGTGGCAAAGTACTTACTGCACTGTTTATTTTGCAGTTCTAGTTTAGTATTTTCTCAGTAGTAGAAATGTAGATACAGTAGTTTTGCCTATTTTAGAATTTGAGAAATGAAAATTTTACTTTGTAAAGTAGAAAATTACTAACTTTTACTTATTCTACTTCAACAGTGCTAAAAAAGCCCATACCTTTTCTTTGCAGCTGGAAAGCATGCTAATAATGCTAAGACAAACAGATTGCACTGAGAGGGCTGGAGACCAGTCTTCCGTTAGAATGGATAAACAGATATGACCATTGCTATAAACATGAGGATGAACAGGGATATTGTCTCCAGTAAACATGACCTAAAAAAAAAAGAACAAAAATAACTAATTTATAGTCCCTGTTTTAAAGAAAGCTGTATTGGTTTGGGGAAAACAATATAATCTTACTTAAGAAGCAGGTCTGCCATTTTCACTTACACTAAATAATATACTTTACCATTTTGGGTTACTTTAGTTTTGGAAACTATTAAGTGAAATGTGAAATAATCAATGGATGCCTAAATAGCTAGTGAAAATGGACTTAAATAAATGGTTAAATATAGAGGATTTTCTATTAAAATTTATACAGCACAGAAAAATGCAAAGGTAACAATGTAAAGACAGTGCAAAATCTTGCAGCCTCAGTCTTCCATGTCCTAAGGAATACACCTGTCTAGCCAAAATACTGGATTTTAATGATTTTATAAGCCACAATGTTTTACAGCAAGAAGTACAACAAGTTTAAAAAAGGAGTATTTCTATAAACCTGGATGTAACAGAAATAAAATTCTGGACAACTCATCCAGGTTCTAGAATGAAGAATAAAATTAAAATTCATCAATCTTATTAACTATAAACAAAGGATTTGTGAAACCAAAGTATGTTACCAAATAGGAAATACTTTTAAAACATGACTTCAAATAAAAAAGTCTTTATTTGTCATGGAGAATATGGAAGAAAAGCGTTTAGAACCTGAATCCCTCTCTATTAAAAGGTACTATCACAGTCAAAAACAAGCCAGAAAACCAATTTTGACAGCTACTGCTCTTGCGTCAAGTTTTTGTCAGGACCAATGGAAAGAGAGTAAAACTGCTATCTTCATATCAGTATTATATTCCTGAACTCCTTTTCCAACTCCTTTTATACAATAAAAAAAATCATAAATCTCTACCACTTGTAACTATAATACTCAGAAGTTTCTTAAGTGTTTCTTCAGCTATATAAGTATGCATAGAAACACGTAAACATGTACACAACACACCCACCTCCCCACTGATGACAAGCAGCAACACCTTCATCATACAGGAAACTGAAATTAGAGAGCTTAATTTATCTGCAAAATGGCAGACAGGTTTCTAAGGTGTAAGTGAAACTGGACGCAGAATGATCTTTCATAGGTCTTTAAACTGGCATTTCTTAAGCATTAAAGGGCTTACCTTCATAATCCTGCAATGTATTTCACTTGTAACTAATATCCTACTTTTAAATGATAACCTGAACTAGGCAGACTGGGTGAGTAAAAGCATGCACTCTATGACAGACAACAAACATTCAAAGGCAGAAAACATCCAAGTGATTAAAGCAGCACAAGTGAAAACTGTCAATTCACAGTAACTAGATTTGCAGGAGAGGTAATTATGACCAAGAAGTTTGTAGTGCAGAATGACCCTACTTCATAGCAATGTTTGAAAAACTGAAATTACAGCCATCTAAAACAATCCAGTATCCAGTGCTTAAATTTAATTGTTTTCTGTGATAAAATTCAGTGTAGATGTATGGATCTAATTTTGCTACTTAACAATAAACTGCACAGAGCCACACCCACAGGCTGGGTAATGAAGACAAACAACCTGGAACCAAATTAAATTGGCTACTCTCTTGTGGATCACCTATAAGTAGTACCTTGCAAACCTGATGAGGTGCAGAAGTTCAGGTGGCCAGTTTGTTCTGTAAAAGACTAAAAGTCAGCATTCTAGTGTTTATCATGGTACCTAAAAATATATTCATTTTTATGGCTTAAGTGTCTCTCACAGCTCCATGCTCCAGTTTTAACATCAAGAGAAGTTGCAGAGATAATTTCTAAAACTCTGAGCTGAAACAGACAGGACAAGAACTAAAGCAGTCTTGCTTTTCTCCTTCCTTTTTCAGAAAAACAGAGGTGACAGCTGACCACTACTCTTATGAGCCATATTTTGAAATGTTTCCCTCAGGTAATGGAGGAATGGATGTACACACCACATTCTGCAGTCTCTAAATTCAGCTGTCCCTTCAGTTCTCTAGGCTGCCTTGAAAGCAACACAGTATCACATACTTCAGTTATAACACTATCTTGCAGGTCTCTCAAGCACCTCATCTATCTCTAAGAAACCCTATCAGAAGCAAGTGTTTCTTCAGCTGTATTAACAATGGCAGCAGAGAAGATGCAAGAGTCTTAAAAATCAACCAGAGAAAAATATGTTGGAAGTCAGAAGGGATGAAGCAGCAGTTTATTGTTTACTTTGCTCCTGCATCACAGTAAAGGGGATCTTCTACTTTACCCTGTATTTCATGACACAAATATCAACATCAAAGGAGCCTCCAGTTTACACTACTTTCATCTGTCCAAGCAGACATCAGAGCCCTATACTTCATTGCAGAATCATTTGTAAAGAAAAGGCATCTGCACAATGTGTTTAACACAAATTAAAGTAAGTGAAGCTGACATTAGGCTATGTGGACAATACAACACTCAGCAAACGTCATACAGCTGTAACCTGAAGGCAGCAGTAGGAGAGGAAGAAGGCATCAGTTACCTGAGGCGAATCAAAAGGATACCGACTACTAAACTTAAATAAAAGCTGAAATTTTTCCCCTTCATAGAGTGTTCCTGGAGCACCTTCCATGTCTACAATCCACCTAAGGAATAGGGGAAAAAGCTGTTAGCATTGTGTACTGAAAAATTAATACCTGTACTCCTGGAGCACTGGACTAATCAAACCAAATATCAATCACAACAACACCATCTAACTTCCCTTCCAACAACCACAAAGGTGAGCAATACATCAAGCCTGTATCTGAAAAATACAAGCTTGGTGTTTTGCATACAGGCACTGACATAGTGATGCAAATTATAAATGTAATTATGACTTGAACTATACACAGATCTGTCAGGTCCCAAGAAAAGTGAGACAACAAAGCCAAAAAAAACCCAAACATGCTTGAAAACTTAAACAGTTTGTAAGGAAACAAACTAGTACATATTTTCTTTTGTGTTGTTCTACCTTTCTGTCAAGGAAAATATCAACACAGTTTATTAAAATAAAATCTGTAACCTAGGGGAAAGGGCAAAAATCATCTTGTACTTACATCTGTGAAAAACTCAGAAATTAAATGGTATCTTGCAGCTAATGTAATCAAAACTGGAAAAGTTTAGTAGTGTAAAAATTAAAAGGTCCTAGCAAATTAAAACAAAAGCATACAAAAGGGTAATTTGAATCTGTAACTAAGGTAACACCTCAACATACCAGTATTCTTTTTCCTCTGCTTCTGCTCCTTCCACCATAATAACATTAAAGTAACTGACAGGTGGAGTTGCTGGGGAAGAGGGTGGTGGTGTTGCATGTGGGGGTTTTATTTGGTTTGGGTTTGCATTATGGGGTTTTTAATACAGCTAAAAACAGATGCTTTGCATACTGTTCAACACATACAGCAACATTCTGCTATCTAACTTCTATGATTTTAGAGTTCTACTGTTGACCACTTAACACTATCCTTTGCAGCATCACTTCCCCATTTTTGGTTTTTCACCTTTGATGGAGTTTTGCAGATCTAAGCAACACGTTAAGGTAAAGAGACTACAAAAATACTCAGATATGGTTTACATCGACTCAAGGAAGGCAGATGAGATTTTGCAAAACAGCAGTGTACTCAGAAAAGTCATCATCTCCAGCTGGCAGCTCTGATGGTCCTATTTTCAACCTCTCCACCCTCCTATATACTCTCCCTCTGTATTTAATTCATGCATATTTTTTATTTTCCCCCTTATCACTCTTTGGGGATTTTTTGCTGGATGTATTGTTATTGCAGTGTTTTGGTTTTTGGCTTGAGAAATCTGTGTATTTAATACACTGCTAGCTCTCACACCCTTCAAGAGGAATGCATCTTCAACAGTAGCACAGTGATGGCTGTACAGTGAAAGCTGATGAAGTACATTTCATATTTTAACTTTGTGATGATGCTTTCGATTTAATCTATTTGCACTCCAGATCACTTATCTCTTTCTTATGCCTTCCGCTTTTACAGTTATAAACAGACTGCACCAATACTCTTAAATTTATTGGTTCTTGTGATTCAGAGCTTCCATTTTCAAGTTTTTAAAATAGTTCACTAAGGAGAAGAAAATTTTGCCTGGATATTGCTCCTTTTATGGTCAAGGAATCAGTAGAACCCATATTTCCTGTGTGCTTTACAGTTTAGCCTTCTCAAATTTCTAATCTTTGTATATTTAAAATAAAAGATTGAGCAATGTTTTAAATGACCCAGTTACATCAACTGATCCAATTATTTTATTCAACATTGTTAAAACCCAAGCAAGTATTGCTACACAAATTTTTAATGCAACCAATTCAAACTGTAACTTGATTAATGAACTCAAAACAGGCTACCTAATACCAAAAATCCTCAAAGAGAAAAAAAAATCAAAAACTTGTGACAGGAAGCTTCTAAAACAGCAACAGTTTTAAAATCTAGAAGGACAGTAAATAGGAAGTTTTTATGTGCAAGGTATTGAAAGTTATAAAAGGCAGAAAGGTATATACAGGCAGAAATTATAATGAGGTAGTACTCTGGAAACAGAGATAGCCTTTTCCATCTGCTCTAAACTTTGATTTAATAGTTTTTTGTTGAAATAAGTGAATACCACTTGCAATATTAGACTGACTAATTTTTGCAGAAAACTAAAAACTGCTTTTTTAATTTTAGTCATGTTCATCTGCATGAAGTATCACAAAGGCCAGCATCATTTAAAAAGCAGTGAGTGTTTAACTCACTATATATGAGTCTCAGAAGACTCAGGTAACATGGTCTGAGTGCCACCACCCAAAATGCAGATGTGAAAACATCAGAATTCAGCTCTATGTTTTAAGCTGCTCCATCAGTACCCTAGTCCAGAACATATAGTCTGAGATCATACTCTCATCCATGTTTACATGTGACAAATTTTTAACATTTCTCTATAATGAAACTAAGAAAGTTATGAGAAAAAAATACCAACACAGTCTGAATCTTTTGAATTTCTGTCAATTAAAAAATAGATTAATACCAAGAACAACCTCTGTCCATTTCAACAGACAAAGAATATTTTCCATCTTTCTCTTCCCATTTCATGAATCACTAAGAAAACCAAGGCAGGCAAAAAAGGGCAAACTAGTGTACGCAGACAACTTTGCTTTTTAGCAAGTTTTCTCCACTTGCCTTAGAGAAAGAAGGTGATGAAAATTAAAAGCCATGACATATATTCTATTAAAATATTACAGAACTCTAAAACAGCTACTCCATTATTTCAATATATCTAGAAAAGTTTTGGAGGTTAGTAGCTATGAAAGGTAATTAAATTATTTTATTCTAAAAAACGCAGAAGCTTTTACCAATTGACAGTTTGTTAGACAGTAAAATGCCTAATAAAAATTCAGTAGATTTACTACCCTGTTCCTGAAATTGTCCAACACATTACTCCAATATGCTTATTAAGGAGAACAGTATTTCATTGCCTAAACTAAAAGCAAAATTCACAATGTTACTTGGAGTAAATGGTGGAAGTGTGAAGAGAGCTTCTCATTATTTAGTCTTTTCAGCATTATATCATAAATAAAACAGTATATATACTTACTGTGTAATTGAATTTTGTACACTCTTTTCATCTAGAGTCATTCCCGGAGGTGGATCATTTTGAAATGCCAATAGTTCTTTTTGTAATCGTTTCTATAAAGAAATTGCATGGAATATTTGAAATACTAAACATAATATTGTTTAATAAAATTAAACAATAAACACATAATACACATTTAAGCACATTTCATCAATTTTTGAGAGGTAAAAGGAGTTTTACTTGACAATTTAAAAACAAAGTGAAATTGAAAGGTGAGAAAAAAGGATGACTCCGCTCCTAGAAATTTAACTGAAAGGACACAGGCAAAATAAGTTACAAACTTTAAACTTACTTTTTGGGTAAAATGCAAAGGCGCTTACATTTGCAATACTGCAAAGGGAAGATTATTAGGTTGTTATGTTACAAACTACATGGAGGTATAACTGAATTTGTTGTATTACAAAAATATCTATAAGAGCTCTACCCCTAGCAGTGAACATTTCATATTTACACAGCATCATTAGATTTATAATTAAATCTACAAGACTTTAACAGCACAATTTCCTCCTCTAAGTAATCTAAGACACTTCCATTTGGCATCTGTGCAAGCCTTTGCCTTGTTCTAAGTCATCCCAGAAGACAAAACAGAAAACTAAAACAAGACTATTTGGACTGCACAACACAAACTAAAATCTTTACACTAACTGCATCTTAGAACCTACAGAGTCACAGCACTTGAGTAAAGTGTTATGGCAGTAGCTCAAGTAATTCTTGTCTATTTTGACAGAGATAAATTGGTCACTGCAACCAGCTGTTTCTATAACAACTACCAGAACAGTTTCTTACAATCTACTGGGCAAGGGAAATGCAACCTCTGTGAAATGCTGTCATTGGCACTGCTCTCAGAGTCAATTTTCTCCATATAAACAGTTATACAATATGTTTTGTCATTTCCAAGCCATCTACATGACAAAAAGTTCAAGGCTTTCTCATTTCTACTGTTCTTTTTCCTGCCAACAATTTTAAGGTTACTATCTACAAGTTCATTTCAACCACACTATTAGTCAAAATGATCTTATACTCCAAAGGAATGAAAATATAGTTTGAGGATTTAGTACCTCATTTCCATTCAATATCCCATTTTTTAAAACACAGGTTTACCATACTCTTGTAGCTGTTTTCCACTAATTAGTAGAACTTAGAAAAATTCCCATAGGAAAGCGAAGTGTTGATTTGTCAACACAGAAAAGATTCAGTATCCCATCAAATATATTAAAAGTCAGACTACAATAACCACAGAACTCATAAAAAATTGCCCTTATACATTTAAAGTTTACATTCTGAAAATACTGGAATAACTTCCTGTCTCTATCAAGCAGCCCTGAAAACTTCCTTGGGCTTCTATATTGAAAGCTCCTACCTGGCACTGAGATATAATATAAACAGACTGAAAACCCAATGCTAGCATTTTCATAAGCTGTATACATCGCTCACACACTGAAAAACAAGTTAGAATCCTAGTGTTTACCTTTTTCTTTCTGCCCAGATTAGGAAAACATTAACAGTGTTTCCAACACCATTATTATGAATTAAAATGCAAAGGAGCAAAGTTACAAAACTATTTCATAAATCCTTAATTTGAATAGCGATGTTTTGAATAGAGATGTTTTGAAATCAATTCTCTTTCTGGCACTTGAGCAGACCACCATCAAAAAAACCTCAAAGGTAGTCAACCTGTACACTTTGTCACATACAGTATTTTACAGTATTTTACTACAAATATTTAAAAAGTTCAGGGATGAGAACCTTTTATGGCAATGGTAATTCAAACTCCCCTAAAGAGGAGATTTGGAAACATTGGTTGCAAAATAGCAAAGAACATATGTCTATAAGAACAGCAAATAATTCAGTAGATCCATTTACTTACATATGTAGACCAACTATACAACTTTGTCCTTATAAAAAGGAGCCTAAAACACATATCAGAATTTAATTAAAATCAGAAACATTAAGCTATCAGTGTCTGACAGTAATTTGAAGAGAGAAAATTTTGTCTGTTCTGTATCCTAAAAAAAATTCAAATTACCAACATTTAAAATATTATCTTATTTCAAGTTTGCACCTTTGGGCCTTTATCCAGCAACCATCTTTTCAGTCTAACACAGACTCAGTCACGACTTTATCCCTCTCACTAGTGCAAAAATATCCTCTGTTTCATGGGTTTTTGGTTCTCACATACTATGTTTATGGTCATCACTAAACAAAAAAGCCAGTAGCAAAAAGAAAAAAATAATTAAAATGTATACTTGAACAACAGAGTAAGACTGAAGTGCTCTGTTCCTCTGATCCTAAAACATTTGCTGACACTGGCATGAGGGTCTGTCCACTCAGCACAAAATTATACATACAGACAATATACTGCTTCTCATCATTTGCAATTCAAAACAAAATTCAAAAAACATAACCCAGAAAATAGCAGGAAATACTATTTATACTTTGGGTCAAATGTGTCACATCAAACCAGTCATATTTTTAAAGAAATTATTATTTCCCAGTTAGCCAATTCAAATAAGTATTAATGTAAACCAGAAAAGGAAAGTCAAAGAAGGTATAACCCCTCCCAGTCATAAAAAATCCCGGACAACTGGAAAAAATTGATTAGCTGAAGGCTATGGTGCTCAACAACTGGGTTGGGGTTTTTTTTGCCTCAGTCTTCAATGGTAACCTCTCTTCCCACACCACTCAAGTGGACAGACAGCAGGAGGGAACAAAGTCCCTCCCACTTTAAGTCAAGGTCAGGTTCATGACCATTTGAGGAACCTGAATATAAACAAGTCTGTGGGACTCAACAAGCTGCATTCCAGACTCCTGGGCAGAATTGGTGGATTTAGCTGCCAAGCCATTTTCCGTATTTTAAAAGTCATGTCAGTCAGGTGAAGTCCCAACTGACCAGAAAAAGGGGAACAAGGAGGACACTGAGACCTGTCAGCCTCACCTCTGTGCCTGGGAAGTTCATGGGACACATCCTCCAAGAAGCTGTACTAGAACACATGCAGGACAGAGAAGTGATTCAGGACAGCCACCACGGCTTCACCAAGGCCAAGTCCTGCCTGACCAACCTAGTGACCTACAATGGAGTAACTACATCAGTGGACAAAGGAAGGGCTACAGATGTCATTTATCTGGACTTCTGGTACGTCTTTGGCATGGTCCTCTACAACATCCTTCTATCTACGTCAGACAGAGATAGATTTGATAGATGGACTGTTCAGTGGATAAGGAATTGGTTGGACAGACACATCCAGGGGAGTTGGAGTGAAATTACTGGCCCTTCAAATCCAAAACATTCTATAATCAGTTCCATCCGACCTCTGTTCGCAGCTCTCAATGGAAATATCAATAAAAAAAAAAATCTATGCCATTCCCATATAAAGCCAAAAAGAGCTTATTCAGAATAAAATGAATGTGTTATCTATTAAGTTACAGAAACTCAGTAACCCAGAAAAGACTAACACTGTGTTATAATGAAAACAATTTATAGCAAATAAATTTATCATATTGAAATATGGGAATCCACAAAAGATCCTATGATTATCTATTTAGCATAGGAAATTCCAGTGCAATTCTGATTCATGGTAAATTGCTGGACCCAGCTCCTCACTGGATAGGGAAGGAAGGGATTTAGAGGTGAAGAAACATACCTCTAAATACATACACCTCTTCTGGATTTGCTCTTGATTCAGAGCAATATCCCAAACAAAACCAAGTTGCAGCAGAAGGCATTATTTCCTTCTGTCTTACAGCAACCTCTCTAACCCTATGTCTGCCTGAAGAACCTGTATTCCATTATCTCCATTATACTGGAGATTATTATATTGGATATTATATTATACCTTGATGGATTTTATGTATCTCAGCACTGCTCCCTCCCAAATAGAGACTCTCACCCTAGAATTGTTCAGGATGGAAAAGTAACAATTGCTATTAGAAATGCCAGAGAACTTCCTCATTTATCTTGTCTCCAGCTAAATTATCTACATAATTTGCCTTGATATTAAAGATCAAAAAAAAAAGTCTTGTAATAAATTCCTGGATTTTTCCAATCTTCAATGACAGCAATTTTGAAAGTGTTAAACAGTTTGAGTGAAAAAATGCTTTTAAAGATTTCCTATTAATCTTGCCACTAGAGATAGAAGTAAGGCAGTTTATATATGTGAAGATAATGACTTCTATTGGACCAACAAACACACATTTAAGATGTGATTCAAGACAATTATTTGTTTGGGGGGGGGCGGTCCCCAGCTGGAATAATAAAATATACTCTGTATTTCAAAATGCTCTACTACATTAACAACTAGTACATTAACAACACCACACAAGTTAATAATTCCTAATCTGACAAACCTATCTGGGTATCTTTAACAGGCTTTCACCACACATTTTCAAAATTTGAGTGTTTTTTTATCAAACATTAACTCAATTATTTCTGCACAGAATAATAAAGAGCTGTCTATAGACTTTTTCCAGAACATGAGAGTACTCTATAGCAACTGGAATAAAACTGTAGAGGGGACAAAGGGCCTACTAAACAGAATTCATTCAAACAGCAAAAAAAAAATATTTTAAGGGAGAGACTAAACAATATTTAGAAACTAATATTTAAATCAACTTCTCTGGTCAATGCATTCCAGTGTTTCACTATCCATGGTATAAAATGTTTCTTTTGTATCTTACCAAAATACCTCATGTTCTAATTTGTATCTATTGCCCTTTGTCTTCCCATTGTGGCTCTGTTTGCCCTAGATATCCTCCTATTATGTTCTTGTAGGCACCAGCAAGATCTCTCATTTGCCTTCTCTTCTCATAGCTGAAGAAACCCAGTCTCCTTGGAGGTCACACAGTTCAGCCCCAGCCATCCTGTCATCTGCTGGACTCACCCCAGTACCCCAATGTCAGTCCTGTACTGCAGCTCCCTGAACACAGCACTCCAGATGTGGTCTCAAGTACCAATGAGAAGAGAAGAATCACTTTCCGTGAGCTGCTGGCTCCATGCTTGCATGGACAGCTCAATGTGCAGCTAAAGATGTTCTGAAAACTTCAAGATATTTTCCACAGTTATTATGAAGGATTATTTTTTTCTTCCTCTCTTTCTTACAATAATTTGTCTCTTGTTTTCTCATTAATACAGAAACTGGATTATCAGGAGACTGATCTAGTTTAAAAAAAAGCTCTTAAATGAAGCCCTTAAAGACTGGATTCATATAATTTAATTAGGAAACCGAGTTCCTCATTTCCACGGTAATTCAGAAAACATCTAAAGTTTAAATTCAAAAACTCAAAATTAATTTCTCTTCAGTGTTGAGTAGTATTTGCTGACCAAAAAGGTTACAAAGGACATTAATTTTCTTACAGCAACACAGTCTCAACACACACTCTTAGCTTCAAGAGTGCTCAAATATACTTTAAAAAAATATGACTCTGATATATCAAGCCCATAGACAATAGCTACAAAAGGTACATTGCAACTGCAAGTTTCTCAATTTAAGCATTTGAAAAGGAAAGTTTCAGCAGTGGGAAAGCCTTTCTTCTGTTTGGCAGTCATGAGTGCAGAATTATTGTTTTTGTTTTCACAAACATCCTAAAAAATTAGCAGCAATATACATAGGAGGACAAAATATAACAGATTAACACTTTTGAGACAATTTTAACTCTCATTCATAGAATCTTATAAACTTAGGACTTAAAGATACCTCAACACCTTCCTAACATAAGGAAGTTGTGTTAAAAGCCTTTAATATTATTTCACACCACTTTATCTCTTGCTTTTATAACTGGAAGAATTTTCTTTACAGTAAGAGATCTAGGGTTGAATGAATTTATCATCTGGAAACTCACTCAAAAGAACTGCCAAAAATCTCAGGTTCAGTTGCTTAAACACTTTTAAAAAGCAAACCAACTCACAGCTCTAAATTATAGTGACTGACATCATATCTAGTGTCTAAAAGATATTGAATCTGCCCTTTTTGTTTGGCGTGCTTTGTCATCAATTCAAGTATTTGTGACCTATTCTTTACTTCACTTTCCTATTTACAGGCTCATGCCTTTCCTCATCTTTCTAATGATTTATAAGAACATCTTCTAATGCTTTTTAAATACACCAATTTAAAACAATGAATCAGGAGTAGATTTCACTCTTATATGCTTGTCCTTTTAACAGGAATTACTTAGTTTCATTTTTCTGTTCTATACCAAGCCCCCTCAGTCGTCACATCACTGAACAGGCCCTCATGTTGCCATACTGACTTTAATTCCTACTTTCTTCTATATTGGGACAGCTTGATACCATACACCAGAATTTTTTTTTCTAATAGCCCGTAGCCCTTCAACAGTCCAGCTATATTAAGACGTGCATACCTAAAGTCAATACCACAACTGCTTTTGGCTTTTTCCTCACCATGAATCAGGAACACCATTTTTTCATCATACACTCAAGTTACTTTCAGCCTCTCAACCAACTCCTTCAAGTCAAAATACATGCTAGTGCAGCTATTCATGCCTAAAATAACCCCCAAACAGATGTTTTCCAAACACCGATATACTCTTGGGAGCTGTGGTTGTTTTACTGTCCTTTTCACATCACAAGACACTCTTTTCAATGTTTCTGCTAATCCATCATAACATTTCATACAGAAGCACCTCTCCTGCTTGTCCACTTTCTATTGAAAGGGATTGGAAGAAAGCAGGCTGCAGACTTATAAGGGAATACATGAAGGATGCACAGGCAATCTAACTTTGCTATTTTCCTCATTTTTGAGACAGTGTCTTATGCTTAAACGTCCTTGTAATACAACTTTAAAGTAAACCAGAACTAAAAGGTATCAAATTGATAAAAACATTCACAATCTAGAGGGAAACAGAACAGCTGAGTAAGAATATCACAAACCCAAGACTGGTTAACAGTACAGTCCTTCAACTAAAGGAATAATCACCTGCAATAGGCAGAGGAGTGATGTAACCAGTAGTTTCTAGAAGTATTTTCAAGCTACTTGATGTATTTTAAAGTGGAAGTCTTTGAAATTAAGATTACTTATTCATCTCTCTCTACAGGAAAGGATGAATCAGGGATGAAATCAAAGAACACAGCTTAACACTGATCCAAGAATCACTTTCAAAAGAAGTTTATTCAAGTACTTGAGACATGACTGACATAGCAATGGTTTGTATCCTGCTGCTAATTCTGTCAAACAGGATTTGTGCAACTCCTTCAATTATCCTCCACAGATTTTCTACGGTATCAAATCCATAACATTTTTTACAGCATATGGAAAAAAAGAACACAAAATTAACTGGTGCCAGTGATGTAAAATTTCTGACAACTCCCCAGTCATCTCACAACCATTTCTATCCTGACCAACATCACTCATTGTCTGTCATGGTTCGAGTTAAATGCATATTTGAAGCCAACAGCTTCTAACAAAAATACACATTCCTCTTTCTCCAAACTAGCACTCATCTTACTTGGTCACCTCTGGGGAGATAACATCTCAAACGCCACAGCCGAATTCTCACTTGAGTTGATTCTTGGTGAACCACAAAGAAGCAGGCAGGGCCTGCATGTAAAAAAAGATGCAACATGTGAAAAGGGAGAGGGGGCAGCAATACAGGACAGGAAGAAATGTAGAGGTTTTCAATATAAGTAAATCAGCTCTAGAAACAGGTTGTTTGGTCACTGTGTACATCTGAGCTGGGTATTATAGCACATAAATGCTTATCAACAGATACAATATTATTTCACTGGTCTCTGTGTCCCTGTTAGCTACCTCAAGCGTCAATAACCTATATTCCTAAAGCATATGGCATCATCACCATCACATTGCCCAAAACCAGGGATCTTTTTTCTCATTCTACCACAAACAAGGGACACCCATGAACAGATAGCACAACAGACTTTACCCACAATCTCTGACAATGAAGTAATGCAAAGGTATCTTCTTTACCCACCATGAAAACTTCCCTAGCTCTTGTAGGCCTCTGAAAATTGCCTTTCTCAATGCCTTTATAAAAGAATATCACAATACAAGCAATCTATTTTCAGTTCTAAACCCATCGTCAGAACTCTTAAAACAGCTTTGCCCCTCCCTTGGAAAAGTGGAGCACAGAGAGTTAAAGTTTAACAGAGCTATGGGCAAATGTGTACAGTGAAGTTAGGGGGTCACTACCAAGTACAACTTATGTACATACAGCTGAGAGCACCTAGGCCAACCAGTGAGTGTTGCTTCAGGTAACATTTTATTCTTCATAACTGGAGCAGGCAAAGTGTACATACAGTGAGGTATACTGGCTGTTGATTAGCAGTAAAGTATTATAAAAAGTAAAGTATATATAAAGTTAATCCAATCAAGTACAAATGTATGCCCATACTCCTGGCTTATTTTCTCCTATGAGCTGAAATTACAAACTTTGAAAATATAAGTGATACAAAAAAAAATAAAATGGCAATTCTTGAGGATGTAATTTTTTTGGTATTTCAAGAAATGCAGCACAAAACGTGCAGGATCTTAAATCAGCAGTATCTTAAGTTAAAAAACTAAATTATGAGCTATCTTAGTCAAATACCTTACCTACAAACAACCTATTTCAGTGACTTTCCTTTTTATAGAGAAATAAAGCAAGAAGGAGAAAAGCTGAGTTGATTAAGCCCAGAGCAGATTCAGCAAGAGACATGATATAGTGGTAAGAATTTGGTAGAAAATAGCTAAGAAAAAAGCAAAACTATCAGTAGAGCAGAAACTTATAAGGAGAGCAAAAACGTGGCAAATGGACAAATAGATTCCTTTCACTTATGGAGGAAATGTTTCATTGCCAAACCTTATTTCACCATTAAAACAAGCTGTGATGGGTAATTTAACTGAAATGTGGTGGCCTTTTCACCTGGACTGGTAGGAACTCAACTAGCCATGTCCAAAAAGGTAGTATCAGGATGATATGAAGAAACAAAGATGGAACAGCACCTTCACAGACTAGGAAACATGCAGGACCAAAACATCTGCACTTGAATTGTGTCACAAACCTTCTATTTCTATGCTCTCTAATTCCCTTCTCTTTGTTGCAAGAAACTGTCAATGTAAAAAAGGAACAGTCTTCCAAGGCCGAACATTCCTATAAATTCAAATCTTAATCTGGATCAAAGATCAAAGAGGAAGAAAATTAACTCATAAATAGTTAGAAGTTAAACATTAATCCCACAGAGGCTCCACTCTTCTATTTTATATTGGTTAAGCTGCTGCACCCTAAGGAGACCTGACAATATTTCCTTCATAACTGCCAAAATTCTCTTCCACATTCAAAAATTTAAATGGGCCCAAACTCTGTTAGCACCAAAACACTGTCAGTGATATGGTAAAGTCATGGTAAAGAATTTATATTTTGCTTATGAGCTACAGCCTGTCACCTCCTCCCCCATTCAAGTTATAAAATGTTTCACAAAAAACATCCTTTCTGTTTTGAAGAAGTTTTTACATGCAGGTGACTGTACAGAGACAAACAGCAACCCTGTCCAAGAACAGGAGCTGAAAACGGGCTGTAATGACAGTGTTGTACAACAACACTATGTTGATTCATAAGCAAAGCTGTTGCTTGATTGTTAGTACAAGCTACTAGCCTGACTGCAAGACCATTATAACTCTATTTTCATTATTTCAGTTTCTTCCATTCACATGTTCTCATACTGAAAAGTCCCTCAAATCCAGAATATGAACACCAGGTAGATAGCTAAGCTTTTCAAACTAAACTCCTCTACAGAAAAAAAACCAACACGTTTTAAACAGTAACTATTCCAGGAGCTCATTGCAAATTACTCTCTAATTAGAAACCTAACTTAAAATACCAAAAAACTCTCAAAAGGAAAAGAAACAGCATCAAGATTAACAATGGTGACATTTTTAAAAGTTACCTGCTATACTCCATCTCACTATATAAGAAATCTAGATAATGACAGTTTCTTCAAATAAAAACCTCTTTATTTCCCAGTCAACCAGGTCACTCAAGGAAGTTCTTGCAGATTATATCCCATAATTCAGGTGAAATCATTTGCTCCAGACTCTCAAAAACACAAAGCATCCAGATACTTGATTATCACAATCCTGCATGGATTTTTCCTCTCAAAGTTCTTCTACTAAGCTTTAATCAAGGCCCAGAAGAGGAAAGATATATAATTGTCTGGATGTGATCAATTAAAGTTTCAGCAAGATGCATAAAAAAACAGCTCCACAAAATACTCTGTCTATTAAAAAGTAATACTGGGATTTTAGCTCAAAGAATTGTTTTTCAGTTTTATCTATTTTTGGCTGAATAGCAGGTTTTCAATCTATACTGAGAATGCAGAAGCAGATTAGTCTCCTCCTCATTTCTAATAAAACATGTTAACATCTGGCAACCCATTTCTAATGTTATTTCCTCAGACCAATCCAGACCTCAAGATCTGAATGTCAGGCATTTTGCACATTTCTCGTTTTAAAGGAATCAAATGGCAATGCATGAATCTTTTTATTGAGCTACTTACAATAAGTTTCCACCACTCATCTTTTGTTCTACTGAGCATTTAAAAACTTAAAAAATCCAGTTATGGATTGAGGGTGGTGGGAAGGATTGTTGATTTTTCAGTTTGGTAACAGAATACTATCTTCACATGCTCCGAGATATTCTAAAATATTTGACAGAAAGGTCAAAGCAACAGTCCCCTTTAAAAGGGAATAATACACTTGACTTAAATTCACTAAGAGACAAGAACAACCTGAAATCATAACTACAGTATAATTAAAGATAAATCACAATAACTACACAAACACAAAGGAAGCATTCTGTACTTCACAGTCTGAAAAGCTTTTTACCAGATAATCAAATTCTTTACAATGAACCTGTCATTTGAAAGCAAATTAAGTGGAATCCACTATTACAGAATAAGATGAAACTGACAGCGAGTCATCTGCTTTGTAAATGGAGTCCTTAAATATAGGAAAGCCCAGCACAAGCCTCACACAGTAATAAAAAGTCAACTACAGATAATTTTATCTATCAAGGAAAAGAGTCTAGCACTATTTGAACTGCTTCAGTTAAAGAAATTAATTTAAGACAATAGTGAAGGCTGGCACAATGAGGTCAACCATATGTTTACAAGGGAATTTCTTATCTTTATAAAAACATTCCAAAGGTTGGTAACCAAGATAAAGTGTTCTATTCTGACAAAGAGCATTTTAGAGAGAAAAATAGGTAAAATGTTTGAACTAGGAAACAGTAACAAGATTTAAATAGTCATACTATCCATATCCCTAAATATCACAGGGAAAGAGTTTCCAACTTAAGAAGGGGCAAGGAAACTGAATGGATTTAGGTTTCTTATTACTGGCCACCAATTCCTCCTGAAGAAGAAATAAATAAATCAATGTGAACAAGTAGCATCACATTCTATGAAGCATTTTATTCCAGCAGACTTTCAGGGACAGTATTTGCTATGCTCTAGTAAACTATTATCATAATTTATTGACATATATACAGATTTTCTTCTTAAGACTGGATAAGCAGTACTTTTAATTAAGTTAAATAAAAAAAGAAGACAAACAACTTTGTATTTGTAATCACCCAAGGAGAAACAATTATTTTTTAGTACTGTGTATGAAAGGATGAATAGCTACTATCCTCAATGAGATCATTAATTAGCAAAAATGAGGTGTCTCACAATTCCTGAGTTATCATCACTAACTTCTGTCCTTCCTTTACTAACATATTAATGTTGCTCTTAGGAAGGCAAATTATAAGGTTCTCTCCCTTCTTTCCCTGCCATCCCTGACTGATACCTGTTTTTCATGCCAGTAATTAAGGTCACCTGAGGAAAAACAAGCAAACAAAAAACCAAACTGCAAAGGCTTGCACAGATTCCAGAATATATTTTTGAACAAAGTAAAACAAAACAAAACCCCAAACAACTGCAAAGGCTCGAACAGATTCCAGAATACCTTTTGAAATCCTTCAACTATCAAAAGCAGGCAGAAGGCATGTTATGTGACCTTCATGTATCACAAAAGGTTGCTTACTGGCTATTTTTATTTAAAACATTTAAGCTATTTATTTTTATTTGCTTTCAATAAATGAAGCTGCAATAGCTTTCAGCAAATAGATAATACTATCTCTTCCTCCCTTCAAAATACAAAAACTATATATCCAGCTGACACTTCTATCACAGTCCTTCACTACTTCAAAGCCATGCAAGACGCACAAAATTTCTGGCTCCGAGTACTGAGCAAAAGACCTTCGTCATCATCTTCCCCTCTGCCCTAGTGGAAATTTTAGCCTGTAATCTGCTTGAACACTCATCTCTCAGTTGTAAACCAAGGCTGTGTGAGAGACATGATCTAACAATCTGAAGGCATTTACATTTGTTGCACACACCCATAGCTATGGGTAAATTCAATGGGAATTGTGCCTTCTCTCTTTCACATGAATAGGGGTAGTTTAATCTCAGTCTCTGGGCGTAGTCACCGGTATGGCCGATACCTATATAATATATAGTGAAGATCCTTTAGCCTGAAACTCTTAGGTCAGTAGAATTGGAGCAGACAATTAGAGAAAGTATTTGATCACTGAGTTTCACACATTGTTTGAGCTAAGCTGCTTTAGCTTATTAATTACAAACTCACAGAGCCTTCCAAGGGAGCAGCTTAACAAGACAACATTCCCTGGCTCTTGCAAATGTATTGTGTTCTATTTTTCTCTTCTCTTGAATAGCTAGACCTAAACACAAGTATAAGATACTAAAAAACTCAGAGCAAAAAGTAATTGCAATCAACCAGAATTACTCTTTACAACAGATACCAGTCTATTTTATTTTCCTGATTGAAACCATACACATATTCATGAGATACCAGTGTTCAATGTGACAGGTTGAAAGCATCCGTGATTTTTTACGTTTTAGCTGTAGAGTTGGTCTGTGTGTAAGGAAGAGCTCCTGATAATGCTCATGGGACACTGGTTTCAATAAGCTTTTCTACTACTGCTTTCTTTCTCGGAAGTGAATTCTTCCATCCTAGCTCAAAAATTCTGCAGCTGCTGCACAGCAAAGTATTTCCCAAAATTCTATTTACACAGGCAGATACAAAAACAGGCAAATGAGACTCCTTAGGGCCTAAAGCCATAACTTTTATTTTATTTATCTTTACTGAAAGAAGACTATAAATTTTAAACTTCGGTTGATAGTCAAGTCAAAACTTTATTAATAAACTCCCAAGGTTAAATTAACTCGTCTTGGTAAAATTACTAATTGTTTTTTTTATTTATCTTACTTCACTCTAACATGGTTGTATGCCAAAGCTAATACAGCACACATCAGTACGGCCTGGTTACCAAAGGTTATGTAGAAGACTAACAATCTCTTAGTGGACAGAAGAAATTAGGTTTACTCTCTACTCATTCTGGTTTCAATTACGGTACTCACATTTCTCTGTTTAAATAATCACTGAAATTTCGATCTTCAATAGCATTTCACCAATGGAACTACTAAATACTTTATTAACTACCAGTAATTGTATTCTGTTTATATCCCAGAATTGGTTATATAGCTACAGTATCCACTCATTTTCTTTTTTGCCTTTTTGAAATAACACAAATAGTATCCCGTACCATGACATTTAACATTACAGAACCAAGGTGCATAACCATCCAAGTTCCAATTGACTGAAAGCTTTCCTCACTTAAGGTTGGGGTTTTGGCTTATTTTGGAACACACAATAAAAATAGTTCAATACTTTTTCCTGGACAAAGCTTTTAAATAAGAAAAAATTATTGCCAAATCATTAAATAACAACACTGCCAGTGCTGAGCAAAGATTGAGCAATAAGTAATTGTTCTGAGAACAGCTGGAAACACAGAACTTCCACTAACACTAGAAGTGCAGGTAAAGAATAGAAGGAAGTGAAACCAAGAGTACACGTATTTTTTTCTGGAGATTTCAGTAACCTGTAAATATTTACCTCATTCCCTACCCCACTGACTGAACATACTGGGGTGAAATTTGTAAGAAGTTTTCATACTGCTAACAGCTTACGTTCTCTGATACAAGTTCCTTGGGACCTCAAACTGCCCATGAATTCTGCATTGTCATCTCACACAGTTAGTTTATTAAATGGCTGCTTAGACACACATTTTCAAAAGAATTATATTGATGGAACAAGACTTTTCAAGTAGCACTTTATTTAGGCATGTGCATGTAATTTGATGGTAGCCCACCACAGCAGTTTTCAAGGTGTAACACAGAAGCACAGTGAAAGCTAACATCCTACACTCTTTAATAAAGTTGTTTGTGTCATTAATTACATTAGCTTTACATTCAATCAGATGTAAGCATCTACACATACAAATCTTATGTGCCTAACTTTACAGGATATATGAGAAGTTATTCTGGTGATAAAAAAACTTAAAACCATTCCTCTAATAATTTCCACAATTTCACACGTATATCCAGGGTTTGTAGTATTAAAACTAAGAGGAAGTGAAAGGTAAATCATAGTAATTAAGATGTCAGTATTATCAATAAAGTAAATCTTTCAAGTTTATGATGCAAATAGGTCATATCTGCATGTTGTTAAGGAAAGGCCTTATTTAACACTTTGTACAGCAACAGCATATTTTCTGTACAGTTTCAACAGAACTTCCTTATTCTATTTCTTACCTGCTCTTCCATTCATACTTAATGCAAGTCCTGTATTTCCAGCTGTACTGAGAACAACTGTTTACTATTTCTTTAGTGTTTGCCTTTAAAGGCTTCATATTATTAAAGAAGCTATATCAAAATTTTCTAAAGCAAATGCATTCTATTCCCTTGTTCTACATTACTTGTACCTTTTCAGAATATTTCTGTGGTTTTTATCCAAGAGAACATTGCAGAAGCTTGGGCTTTTTCTGGGAAAATTCTTGGAAATAAGTGCTTGTCTGGGGGCGTGTTAGCTTTTTTTAAGAAAAAAATATGATTTGCCTAAAGTTATGCAAACCAGTTTAAACCAGTCCAGCAGTAGCAAATTAACAACAACCCTGTGGTTAGAAAACAAAACACAAGCTCCCATTAGCACTAGCTTCTATTATTGCAGAAAGAAAGGGTTACAGAAAATTCCCATTAAAGACTGTCCACACAGACAAAAATCACTGTAAGTTTAATGATACACACAAAGGCTCAAAGTCACAGGTTTTACAATTTACTGGGCATCCACTGAACTGCAGTAACTATTCAGGTCGATGCTCAGAGCCACTAGCAGAAAGAGGCAATTTGTTACAAGTTCCAAAACTTCCCTGTAGACTAAGAACAGGGCTAATCAGCTAACTCTTATAACTTAATCCAAGATTTTTCAGTGGATCTGTAAAGATAAAATGTAATTAACCTGGGGCATCTTGCACTGTTGTATAAAATTGCAACAGTTTAAGAAGTAACTAGAACTTACTTTGTGCACCAATGTATCATTTTTTATCAATAAAATAAATAATATTGTCGTTATAGTACAGTGTCAGACCACTGGTATAGTCAGAGAGAGCAATGGGTTACATAAACATTTCAGGTAAACATTGGGTATTTAAAAACACTATACTTCATCAGAAAAAAGACATCTCTTTGTTGTGTCAGGCAACTTAGAAGACAGCACTAATTATAATAAATTAAATTATTCTGAACGAGAAAAATACTTTAAATTATAGATACCAGTTTCCTTTGTAAAACATTTTTTCACACTGAACACTTAAATGTTAACTGAGAATTCAGGGTCTTGAAATCTTGCCCACCTGGGAGCATGTTTACAATATACTAGTTCTACTGTTCACTTACTAAATTTTTATTTATGCTTCCTGGTTACAACTCCCTTCCAATATGCTAAACTACATTATTAAATTAGTCATTTACTAAGCATCGTGCAATTAGCAACATACAGACAAAAACCTTCAAAAATGTCCTTGAATCTCTTATCAAAAGACAACAGAAGATCATGTAAGAAAACAAAAAGTGTCATCTTACAGCTGCTATTTCTAAAATGAAAGCAATTACAACATCAGCCTTAGCACGGCTGTAATTTCAGGAAGTGAGTATTGCCCTCCATACATCTGATGTTTAGGCAACATTTGTCATTCATGTATCCTCAACAACCTTATTTAATATGTAACCATTTTCTCCCCTTTACAGAGTGAGCAACAGGAATTAGGGTGAGGCACGCTGAAGAACTAGGCCAGAGACAGCGACGCAGCACAGCTTTACCAAGTCCCTTTACAGCGTGTCCCTTTCCCAGTTCACAGCTTCCATTTCCCTACTTTTCAGTTTTATAAAAGATACTTCTTAATAAACTATAGCCTCTATTTTGCAGTTGAGCTTGTAGAAGTCTGCACATTAGACAAAGAGAATTGCAAAAACTCATTTGCCATATAGAGCTAATAAAACCAAGGCAGAGCAGACTACCTGCCTAAGCTACTACTAGAAGAACATTCTGTACAGTATGTTCAATTTCTTGATCTCATTTCATTTCAGTAACTCTGAAAGACACACCATGGGGGAGGGGATTTATGATTCTAAATTTCAGGAGAGTAATTTTTATCCCATAGAGTTCAGAAATTTGACATTTTGGCTATGCTAAATCCAGGTTATTAGGAAAATTAAACAAATTTCATTCGTTTTGCACACTCTTTCTGTGTTGTTCTATTACTAGTGACAAAAAAAAATAAAAAATAAGCTATACTGGACCAAAATGAGAGGAGATCTAGATAATCCAAATATGAAAACAAAATGTAAAACTGTAAATATCCAAGGAAAAGCAGAGAAGTTGCTGGTTAAATAAGGAGACAGGGGCCACTATCACAAAACCTAGAGATCTTTTCTCCTACCCGAGTCGCAATAAAGCACCACCCAATCAGAGCAGCACACAGTGAAAGTGATCCATTCTACCAGAGCAATTTCCGCAGCCCCTGTTTAAGAACCCCTTCGGAGCAGATATGAATGAATAATTCAGCTGGAAATACCTGTCAGGCAGCAAGATGTTCCATGCTACTGTACCTATAGCAAACCCATCCGCCCGAGAAAGCCAGACATTACCTGTCCACAGGGCTGACACCACAGCACAGCCTCATTTTACGAAGAGAAAGAGAACCCCACGGGCACCACGCGGCTTGGAGCAGAACATGCCTGTCAAAGCCCCCCCGTGCGGGGGAATTACAGTGCCGTACCCCCAAGAACTCGGAGGGAGCTGTCGGTCACGGTCCCCACGATGCCACAGGGAGGGTCTCCCTGACCTCCCAGCCCGCACGGTGTGCTAGACATTCCCACGGCGCCCAGCGAAGCTGCGGCCCCCAAAAGACCCGGGGGGCAGGGATCCCTTCGCCCTTCCCTCGCCTGCCCAGGGAGCGGCGGCATCGCTGCCAGACGCCTCCCTGAGGCGCCTCTTCCCCTGCGCCCGCCCCACCCGTCGCTGTCCCGGCCTCGCCCCTCACACCCCTGCGCGTCTCACCTCCATCCCGGCGCTGGACCGGCCCTTTCCTGCCGCCACCTGCCCTCCACGGCCCCGCTACCCGGCAGCTCGACGCCCTCAACCTCTGTCAGGGCGGTTCCTCCCTCCGCGCCGCTCTTCGCGCCGCGCCACGCACTGACGGACGCACGCACGCACGGACGCACGCACGCGCCCGGCGGAACGGCTGCTCCCGGCTCCCCCCGCCGCTGCCGCCCGGCCCCAGCGCTGCCCCGGGGGCTCCGCCGCAGACGCCTCACCTGCATCGACGCCATGATGGATCCGCCTCCTCCCCCTCCCCTCTGCGCCGCCGCCGGGGCGGCCCCGCCCCGCGCGCTCCCCGGTCACGTGCCCGCGCCAGCCCGTTGAGCGGCCGCGCGTGCGCGGGGCGAGGGCGGCGCGGGCGGGGCGAGGAACGCGAGCGGCGGAGGTGGGCGGTGTTGGAAGCGCCGCTCCCGCCGGCCGCTAGAGAGGCTCCGCCGGCGCTGCCCGGACCCTGCTCGCCCCGCGGCCGGGCCGGGACCGGCGCGATGTCCATCACCGCCACCCGCGGGGGCGGGAAGGGGCTGGTCCCGCGCCGGCTTCTGTTTGTGAACGTTTCTAGAGCTGCACGTGCAGAGTGTTTGCGTGACTCAATTATTGCGGACTGTGCCCCTCCCTTTTGTGGGCGTCTCCGGGCTCCCCTCACGCCTGCTGTGCCCTGGCGGGGGGGTCATACAACCATAAAACCATAGAATGTTAAGGAGTGGGAAGGGGATTTGAAGATCCTCTAGATCCGACAACCCCGCCGTGAGCAGGGACACCTCCCACACGACCAGATTGCTCAGAGTCGCTTCCAGCGTGGCTTTGAGCATTGCCAGGGATGGGGCAACCACAAACCTCCCTGGGCAACCTCTTCCAGTGCCTCACCACCCTCACAGTAAAGAATTTCTTCATGATATCTAACCCAACACCCTCTTCTTTCAGTGTGTCCCATTACTCCGTGTCCTGTCACTAGACCCCTCCGCAGGTCGGCCCGGGGCCGCGGGGCGCTCGGCGCCGGCAGCCGGAGCTGAGGGGCTGCGGGGAGCCGGGGGGCGCCGCTCCCCTGCTGAGCGGCTCTCCTGCTGCGCGCTTCCCTGTGTGCTGCTCTGCCACACATCATCCCGGCGTCCTGCGCCGGGGGTCTGCTGGTGTACGAGTCCAAATTAACCCGGGTGTATTTTATGTCGGAGCATTTCTGGATTCTACGTTTTCCTTTTCTGGACTGGAATAACCCCTGTCCTTTGCACCAGATGATTTTGCCATATCCGTGTAGGCGAAAATAAACAGGCAGCACTCAGTAGAGTGACTGTGTGCAATCAAGGAATTAAACAACTTGCGGAAACACACTTCATAAAGCTGTTATTCCTGCTTAGTGTTTCAGACTTAACGGATCCTCAAGATAAAATGTTTATCCAAAGACAACCTATAAAATTTATAATCCCGGTGGTTATGTAAAACTAAGGATTTAACAGAAAAACTGATTTTATAGGTCATTATAATCCCCAGCTCCTCACTGCTTATGCTGCACATTCAAAAAACACTGAAGCCCCTTCACCCCTCTCCCTTCTGATGATGTTAAAAAAATCCTTGGATCGCCTCTGCTCCAGTGGTAGCAAAGAAATCATTGAATGATTTTTTGCAGTTTGTATTACCTTTGGAATCTTCTTTAATTTTAGACTTCTAGACGTGTTCTGTACCCAAAAGCCTGTCTACTTTGCTCAACCATCTTATTTAGTGTGGTGCAAGTACTACCTTTATGTACAAGCTTTACCGTCTGGTATGTTTATAATATCCTTAACTTTGGAAACAGTTAACTGGAGGGAAACAAAACCCCAGCACAATATGGCATCAGTTTCCAACTTTCATCCAGCATCAACAGTGTCGTTGATGTTAAAGGAAGCACACAATCTTTGGGGTTTGCTTAAAAGGCAGAACCCTTTGAGCAGAAGAAGACAGCAGGAGAATCCTTACCCTGTGAGGTAGCTGCAAAAGGGAACAAGCCACTTGATTTTGCAGGAATTTACTGAAGACAGAATCAATGTACGTTGATTTTTGAGTAGGAAAGGAAATTAGCCTACCAAAAGTAAGGATGGGAAAAGTATTGTCATGTAAGCTGCATCCTACACATTTGTCTTCTAAATTCAATTCTCATTCACAAACTATGGGCTCCTGATGCCATGCAACCTGGCATTGCTCAACTACGTTTTCCCTGGAAGTCAGTATTTATTACTATATGATTTTTGAAAGTCCATTTAGGTGGCAGAGGATTTGTTGCATTTAGTAGACACATAGCTGGTAAAGGTTTCTCTTTCCTGCAGTTCTTCAGAATGAACTTAGGCTGTTACAGCAGTAAGTGGAACATTTCTGTTTTACTAGTTGCCGTTGTTGTTTTGCATGATCCAAACATATGTTTATCCTAAAATACATCTCTTAATACCATATGCCACAAAGATAGCAAGAACATCAAGTTTCAGCAATGGACATGTGTTCGGTTATAAACATGGACATATTGACTATCTGTGTTGATGTAATCACAGTGAGATACAACTGATTTCAAACCATTATACTCAGTTTCTTAAGCCTCTTCCAGAAAACCCTGTTGAAGGTCGGAAGATATAAAGCAGCCTAAGCTTATGAATGCCAGAACACTTCATAGACTGCAAGCTGGTTTTGTGTAGAAAGATCAGCTTTGTGGTCTTAAGCAAATTGTATTCAGCACAAATATTACTTCTACTCTGTAATAAAGGAAAATTATCTCTGGATGAAAAGCCACCTTTGCAAAAAAAAAAAAAAGTCATAGCTTTTAACTTATGCTCAATAAGTCTTATTCTTCTATCACACAGAGCTTTTCAATATTAAAAACAAGTTACCCACTATGTTTTTGCTGAGGCATTGTTTAATGAGATAACTTAATCTATGCTGCAAATCCTATTCCTGAGAAGAGTAGGCATGAAAAACAAGGGACAGTTTGCCCTGCATATAAATAGAGCATGAGTTAATTACTACCTACTCAATCTTAACTGGGTATGTAAGTAACTAAAGCATTACACTGCAGCTGAAACTCGTGGGCAGAATCCCCCATCCCTGAATCCGCTTTGAGTTTATTCTTACAGGACTACCAAAGGTGTCTCTTACCACTGTTGTCACATCTTTGTTTTTTAAAGTGTCATGCAATGCCTAATATATTTTAGGCATTTTTTTAATGAAACATTTTTTTAGCTCCTTGTCATCATGGGAATAGGGGCATCTGGAGAATTATCTCCGTGTTTTATTGTGTTTTTTCTCTTTCCTCATTTCTTGGTAACCTGGCTTGCAGAGATGTTTTTCTGCAGTGCATAATGATACAGGGACTAGGGAATCAGTCCCATAAGCACAGTAAGAAAACAAACACTATTATCAGACTCCCAGAAAGAATATATGAATATCAGCATCTTCTTCTTAAATTATCCAGTAATACCACATAAGGAAAGGCCCTAATTCCCAGAAAGGGTAAATTTCACTAGGAGTAGGTTATTGTAATTTGTTTTTAGTTTCAGTGTTCACCTATGCAAAAAAGAAGAAAACACTTCTGCAGTTAACCCTTCCTAATCTGTTGCAGGTATAGAGATGGACAACACAATAACTGTTTTTTTAAAACAAAAAAAAAGAATGCTTTACTATTTAGCTAATGTAGTCTGATCTTTCACCAGTCAACCTAAGTTTTGCCAGAGACTTCAGGGACCAGAGTCCTGGGTCCCAAATATTCATGGGGTAAGAGAAATTTTATATGTTATCTTCATTATTTCAGAGGCTATCTTACACTGATCTGATCAAATACATGATTATGATTCACATATTGAAAACATGGAGCAAAAAATAAAAATTGTACCTCCTAGTAAAATTTTGTCACTACCTGCTTCTTTATGACTCCTGGTACTAAAGTGACATAAGAGCTCGATTTCTTTCACCTGTGTCCGCTGTAATTTTTAGCTTTTCATCGTGTTTCCTTACACAGAAGCCAACTGTACATTCTTGTTAACTCCCCTTATTACTCAAGTGGCATCACCCTTGTAATCAGCAGAGCCAGGACACTGCATCTCCTGAGCATAGAGGATTCCCTGTCCCTCAGAGAAGGCAATTTGCTGGCAATTGTGCCAACTATTTCTTCTGCTCCTACCTGCCAATTTAAGGAAGGCTACTGAGTTTAAAACCTCTGTGGAATAAACATCAAGCTTGGTGCACCTGCAGAAACCATCAACCAAAGATGCAGAATCAAACCAATACAATATTATATCAAGAATATAAAAGTAATAAATTGCACACATAGCTAAAAATGAGAATAGCCTAAATTTGCAAGATAACTTTGAGCTGTTGAGATGTAATTGTTGTTTTATTCCTTAGTGATTATGTAGGTTTTTCATCAACATTCTATTTCATTTTCATCTTAGTTCTTAATAGTAACAGGCAAAATGTCATTTCCATCCCAGGACTTTCAAAGGGATGGAAAGAGGTTAAGGAAAAGTCTAATTTTTTTCCTAATCTGCTATATGGGCAGTACCTGCAGGAAACGATGATCTTGTTCTCAGATGGCATATGCCTCCATTTCTTCTCTTTAAGATTTGACAATTTTGAAGCCACTGAGTGATCTGTGGCTTTCATCTTATCCACAGGAGGACTAAACTACCAAAGTAATTTCCATCAGATCAGAAAATAATTTGTCATATTATGTGTAGATACTGCTGTAATTACTGCATAAGGAGGACATGGGGCTAGGGAAAGGCATGGAATTGCCTGCTTTAGTATTATGCAGACTCACAGAATGGCTCAGGTTGGCAGGGACCACAGCAGGTCATCTGGTCCAACCTCCCTGCTCAAGCAGCATCACAGAGCATATGGCACAGGGTTACATCCAGGAGGTTTCTGAATATGTCCAGTGAGGGAGACTCCTCAACCTCTCTGGACAGCCTGTTCCAATGCACAGTCACCTGCACAGTAAAGAAGTTCTTCCTCATATTCAGGTGGAACTTTCTGTGCATCAGGTTCTGCTCATTGTCTCTTGTCCTTTTGTTTGGCGCCATGGGCTGTAATTACCAATTTGTAGTAATTGTCAAGACACGTTTTTAGGCAGCAGGAGTCCTCTAACTCTTTTAAATGCTGTAAAGATAAACACTTATAAAGACAAAAGCTGTAAAAATTTAATGAGGACTGTGTAGGACCTAGGGTAACCTCTACAGATGTGTGATAAACCACCACAATTCCCAATGGCTGAGAAGCAATTCCTCCAACTGTGCACATCAGACTGCACATTGCCCTCACTGGACCCTGCACACTACTTACAGAGCTTGAAGAATTCCATTTCACAGGCCTCAACACCAAGATGACTGTTGGTTTATTTTATGTCCCTCAGGAAAGACAAGACTTCATATGGGATATGAGTACTGTAAACAAGAGCCATGATCTAGAACCAGAATCGGTGAGCAGTTGACTATTTCAGCTGAATATTTTGAGATGTTTTCTCCTTAAGTCATAGTTGTTTATTACAAATCAAATATCTACGACAACTATGAAAGTAGCTTAAAAGTTAAATATTGATACAGCATTTTCATTTTCATTTGTAGCAAACTACAATTAAATCTGACTCAAATGGAGTGCCACTTCTGGAAAACATTATATGTCAGCTTAGCATGGTAATGCAGGAAGCTTTTCCCTGTATAGAAAGAGAAAATAAATCCTTTGTGCCAAATTAATTGAAATTCTAGGTATTTTTCAAGCTTGGTGATACCAACCAAAATTGACAACTTCTTAATCTGCATAACAGGCATCCCATTGTTTTGCTAGACAGAATTTTTATAAAGAATTCATAGCAAGATACGGATTTTGTATTATTTATAGTTTTGTGTAATGGTGAATTGGTAGATAAAAGTTTTCTATTAGTGTAAATAGAGTATTTACACTATTAGAAAATACAGGAGTATTTTTTTTCATGGGAAGAAAAGCCTTAGCTATGAATTCTCACCTGAAAAGGCAGTTTTAAATTTGAATTAACATCAATGGAATTAACAATATTTGTTTTTTTAACTTCAAAGTAACTTCTGGTTGAAAAAAGAAATTAACTACAAACAAATACAGATTAGCATTAATCCATGCATGTATTTCACAAAAAACTAATCCCACAAAACTATTCTGAAAACTAGCAACTTTAGCACTGAACTGTAGATTTTAATTTATCTAAAAGCACTTATGTTGTTACTCTAAAAGGCAGTACATATTTCAGGGGTAATTTTAATTTTCCAGTTTTACCCTCCACATGTGAGACAACAAAACATTACATGACTCACACCTTGCAAATGGATTACGAAAGTTCAAAAGGATAAAATGATGAAGTACTCCATTTGTCAAAGAAAAACCATGATCTTGCAATTCTGATCTCCTCCCATTTAGCATGGGAGGAAAATCCTGTATTCTGTAAACATAATACAGGAACATGGCAATGACAGAGAGATATTTTTTTGGTTTTGTTGTTTTTTTTTTTTAATCTCAGTGACCTTCCTCCCACAGAAGAGAGATTGCACAACCTACATTTCAGATGCAGCATATGCAAAGCTTTATTTCATGACACATAACACTCGTTAAAACTCGATAAAAACTCCCTCTTCTTTTCTCTGTGATGCCTTAGTGATGACACTCAAGCTTCACAGGTGACTAATAATAAACACAGAGTCTACTTTGTCCTCTTTCCTTGCTCATCCAAACATTGAGCAACACCTGCAGTTCACAGCATTGGTATCCTCCCATAAAATTGCCATCTAATAAACTCTATTTAAAAAGAAATCCAACTCAAATCCAGTCCATTGTTTGTCAGAAGCTTTCAAAAGTTGAACTTTTCACATGGGAAAAAATCCCTAACGCCTTTTTTCTAAAGCTCTGATCTGTCTTTAAAAACAAACATCCTCATTTAATTTCCAAATCCACTCAATCTTTAATGAATTCTTCCTATTTTTCTCTTACTCCTGATCTTTTGTCTTACTCAGGTGTTGAAATTAAGTTTATACCACAGCTTTGACCCTTAGTTTTTAGGTAGGAATACTACTACTTCTGCTTTTATTTACTCTGCAGTAACTGTTACTCCCTTAAATTACACTGCAATATTTGAGACCTGACAAAATTAAACTAGGAATAAAAACATGGACTGAAAAGGTTACTTTCCTGCCCTACTACGGTGTTTTTCCACTTCATTACAGAAACCAACAGATTTAGGCAAGTTTTGGGAGCACTCCTTCAATGGGCAAAGTAAAAAGAAGAAAGGGGTAAAAAAATAGTCACTACTGCAATTTAGGCCTGTGAAATAAAACAGACAGTGATAAAACACAGAAGCAAACGATTTTCCAAACTTCCTAGCATTAATTGAGAAATGCATTTCATTACTGTGTTCAACATCTATTGAATATAATGGCACAGAGAATCCTGATGGTGGATCCTCCTTTCTTCAAGTTTAAAACCAAAAAAGGAATTTCATGTCTTGTGGAAGGGAGTTCTGATCATTCTAGATGCACAGACTATTTCACATTGAAGACCATCAGAGACTTCTTCAGCAGCTTATACACACTCAAATGATGACAAACCATAATGCAGCATAACTGTACTCATTGTTTGCAGTTAATAAATAATCTAGAAGTTTTTATGACTAAATCAGGAGTTCATCTTAAAACTTCAACCCCAAATACAGGGCTACCTTTCTAAGTAAAAAAGGATACTATGGAACACTTGAACTTTTCAAAATATCCCCAGTAGGATATCCTTGAAAATATCCTCTAAGTCTGTTCAGGAATACCATGCCTTTTTAGTAGTTGGTGCTGAGAATTGCGTATACTTGTTATTCAGAGCAGCACAAAGATATCTTAACACTTCAAATCTATGAAACTCTTCAGAACAATGAAAAAACCCACCACCTTTTATTTTATACATGCAGCTTCACAACCTATTACCCAAATACTAATTACATTAGCATTTTGCTCATTATATAGTATAGCCAGGAAAATGAACACTTCCTCTAAGATGTCATAAATCAACAGAAACACAGGTTTAAAAATTTTCAACTTTGAAATTTATTTAGAACTCAGGGGTTAAGCGTGGTAAGTTTCCAATTGTCTGATAATAGCATACCCATTTAACTATCATGGAAATTGCACTAATTCCCCCTGCCCACCTCCCCCTTAGAAATCTGGTTCATTTTAACAGCCGGTGGTTTTGCAAATAGTGCACTCTAGGACACTACTGCAATTCCTGAGTGTTCAAAGCTACTGTGTAATACATTAAGCTGAAAGAAAACCAACAAATTATTCAGAGCTAAACCAGCTATTTTACCTTACTGCTAAAGTACAGAATCATAAAATGCAATGTATTTTAACAAAATTAAGAAAATTGTTCTAGAATGCTTAAAAAGGGGAAGAAAGAGAAAAAAAAACGGGAAAAAAAAACAACCCCGCTGTTTTAAAAAAGGACATCCTTTTTGCCTTAGTTTAAAACTAAATAATTTTTAGCCTCAAGTCATTAGCCTCAAGACTATTAAAAATGGCCAATGAACTTAAGACTCACTCAGACTGATATGTAGTTGTGACTAAAATATCCATGTTGGTATTCCTTGACCTTTTAGGGTATTCCTAGCGGCTCTAACAACAGCAGCATAACAGGGTATCTCTGGTTTATCATTGTAGTGCTCTTGAAAATGAGTTACTAACAGCACTGACCAGAGTGCTTACACATGGAATTTCAGACAATCACCCTACAATGCACTTCAGCTTTACTGTGCAAAGCCAATCTAGTCACAAACATCCCCACATTAAACACATTAAATTGTGCCAAAGTATGTGATGTGAATAAATGTCAGCTAATCTACACACTGACAAACGTCAGCATTGTTTAAGCCCAGAATAAAATTTCATTCGTCAGAACTGACCTCCTCCACAGGCAGACTGCATAGTCTATCTAAGTTACTACTTTTCATCCAGGAAAATCTCTTCCAAGTTATATTTATGTTAACAGGTTTAGAGGAGAGTTTCAGCCCTCTAAATTAGCTGTGAGTTAAAACATCAAGAAAGATGTTCCACCATCAGTTGGTGGGATTTTTCCATGATAGACCACAATCACTTCTTGATCAAAACAAAGCTGAAGCAGTGGCAGCTGATGGAAATGCTAATTACATTGTTCTAGCATCACTTCTCATGATGCATTAGTTTTATTCTCATTTATAGATGATTTTAGCAGAAGGGTTCTTCAGGCTGCAGCTGAACAAAAAGCAACTTCTTGTCTCAAGTTGTTTTCTTTATGGAAACTAGTTTTGAACAAAGAACTGATACTACAGGCAACTGCCAGCAGGATCTACCAAGAGATAATATGTTCCACTCTAGTATTATGTCGGTGGCTTGCCAATCCTTTTCCCCTAAAACATTTGTAAAAACACTGGAAATACCTATGAAATTTATAAAACAGCTCCTAAAACATCTGCTTAATGTCCTTTCCTTCAAATATAAAAGACCTCCACATTTCAGGGTCTTTTGCTATGGGTACAAGGAAGAGGTTGGGGAAGAGGTTAAAAGGTAGGACAACTTCTATATTTTCAGTTGCTATGTTACAAAATTTAAATGACTACTACACTAGAGATTAAATACAGACTTTACATAAACAATCAGAACTATGGAAATAAACCATAACTGAATCCATATAAAATTCTTATCAGGTCAAGTGACAGTATATTAAGAAAAAACATGTATGTTATATAGAAGATAATATACACAGATTTTAATAGTTATTTTCCCCCTTAAAAGTCACTGTCAGTAGGATCACAGTCTTACTGTACAGACAAGTAACTGGAATATTTGAAATTACTAATGGGGTAGATTAAGGTTATAGAAGCAAAATGTTATCAAGTACACCTTTGCACATGTCTATACTATGACTTAAAAGCCTTAAGCATTCTCCTACATACTCCACTTTCAACCTAAATGGAATATAACTGTCAGTATACAAAGAGGGCACTTCTAATCTAGTTAGTGTAACTATGCTACAGGACAGCTATCTTACAAAGGAGATTAAGTTCAGATGTTTAGAAACTTTAAAAATAAGAGAATGCTAGAAACCCTAAACAGCTACTCAAATGTAACTATCATTATCTTTTAGAGAGTATTAGACTAAACTCCAGTATTTGCGCTATGGTCATTGTATTAAAAGAAAGTTCTACCACACCTAAAGGATAAGGCATAGCCATCTACTAATTGGCATATTTGTTTATTTGTCTGTTTGTGAAAAGGTCCTTATTTGTGTAAGCAGCAAAACAAACTCCAACTGAATGATTGCTATATGCAAAAGAACTGAAGGCATTTGCCTCTGCAGTGAACTTTACAGTTCTCAACAGCACACACGCAACATGCTATCTGAAAAAAGTTACTAACTGAACTACATGTATTAAATACTGAAAAAAGTTTTACATTTTTAATTATAATTTATTTTATTTAACAATCTAAGAAGTTTGCAGCCATCAGAAGTTCCAGTGCAATTTCAGGTGCAATTGGGAATTCAGGAATCTCCGTAGAGCTGTTAGTATAGCGGACCTTGTAGGTGAAATACATGCATACTTTGGATAGGACATGGGATGGGATCTCTCTAAAATTGACCTCATTCGTTTCATTTTCTGCAAACTGACCTGTAGAAAGAAAAAAAACAACACAAAAGAACAGCAAACCAGAAGTCAAAATCTCAATTCACTGCAAAATGAAACAACTTACCATACTAATAAAATGCATTCTAAATACACCTGCCTAAGTCTCACCTTCCAGGGTATTAGATTCTTCGTTGTAAAGCAGTATGTGCCACATTCAGAGCCCTTAAGAATATTAAGACACCCAGCATTATGAAATATTTATTTAGGCTTCAGCCTATCAACATTATTCTGAACAACTACGTCAGAAATTTAGGTTTACTTCTATACAGTTGATAGGTACTTAGCAGTGTGCTAAGCTCTAAGAGGCATCAATTCAAATTTCTAGCTGTCTTGTCCAAGCTAAAAAAAGGTTTCTGGATGTTTCATATCTGCACATGCACACGTATATATCAGTAGTCCCTTCTATGACTCAGCTTTGAATTTCTCAGTTTCAGGCAGATTTGACAAGAGGGTTGAAACCTCAAAGATTCATTAACTTGATAAGCTGTGTAAACAGCAGGGATAGGGAAACTCTAGTACTGGAGGGAAGTTAACAGGCAGTAAAAGTTTATCCCTATTAGATATGAAAGCATTTATTCAAAATTAAAATCTCAAAATACATTTGAAATTTGCTTTCTGTAGTGCCTATAACCATGAACCTGGATGATACAAAAGTTAGGATTCTATGGTTAGTCCCACAGGATTTCTATTAGTTTTGTCTCTTCCCCTCACATCTTTTGACTTTCAACTCATTAAACTGAAAGACAATTAAAAAAACACTAACATTAACTCGATGCTTATGGGAGACTACAAATGTTTAGCTCCCACTATTTCTGTGGGCATCTCCTTCTAGCTACAAAGCAGAGCTATTTACTAATGTCTACAGAGATTTGTGTAGAAATATCTGCATGCACTGAAGCCAATCTGGCTATTATTTTACTACAGGAACAGCTGGAAGCAAAAGAAGAAATGTTAGCATATTGGCCAAGTCACAGTACTGACACAAAAGACTTATACATCAGTGAAATTATGACCTACTGAACTAGACAGCAACAGTACTTTTCCTTGTGACCTATTTATCTTGTTAGTATTTATACAAAATATTCTTGACTGCTGAGTCCTTTACAGAGACAGTTTCTAGCCCTCTAAGCAGGCTACTTTGCCTTTTATTCCTTAACATTGAATGAATTCAGAGCAGGTCTTGTAACTGCTCTTTCTCTTAGATGCCTGAGAGGCTGATATGGACACAAAACACTACATATTTTCAAATACTACCATTAAAATGACACTGAGAATTTTAGTTGGTCAGTTTGCCCAAGTATTACTAAATAATTAAAAAATATATTAAACCAATAGAGCTCTCCAGTAATCCCCCTCACCAAAATCGAGAAGAGAACATAAGAATGACCATATTCAGCTCCAAGCTCCATGTAGCCTACTGCCAACCACTCAAGTGGCCAAAGGTAAACATACAGGATGAGGGTATAGAAGAGAGAAAGGACTTGTGTTAACTTCTCTCTGTTCTCTCCCCCACCATTTTGGTCTTCAAAAACTAGTTCAGACACTTCTTAAATCAGATATAGAATCATTTTCAGTAACACGAGGTCCTGCCCTCCTGTAAGTTTATCTACCCTCGCCTCAAGCTAATTTTCATTATTAAGCTCAGGAATTCCTTGCCATAGGTTGTTGTCCACATGTGGCCTTAAACCCAGTAGGCAGCAAAGCACCACACAGTTTTGCTTGCTCATTTGCTCCTGCTGTGGGTGGACAAGGGAAGAGGAAAGGAACAGTAAAAGCAAGAAAACTTGTAGGTTGAGAGAAGAGAAAGGAAACAAAACAAGTGATGCAATGGTAATCACCACCTCCCATGGACAGACTGATGACCAACCAGTTCTCAAGTAAAAGATGGCTCACTTCTCTTTGTTATCCCTCTCCCTTTTTTACTTTGAAGCAAGACATATGGAATGTACTATCTCCTTCAGTAGTTGAAGTCATGTGTCTGGTTGTGTTCTGTCCCAGTCTATTGCATACCCTCCAGTCTGGTTATTGAGTGGGTAAAGAATGAGAGACAGAGGAGGCCTGTGTGCAAACACCTTTCAGCAACAGCTAGAACAGTTGTGTTATTGGTTCTGTTTCAGTCACAAATCTAAAGCACAGAACCCTGTGACCTGTTGTGAAGAAAATTAATTCCACGTGGAAATACCAGAAGTTCCACCGTGGATGTGGTAATAAAGAACTAGCAGCTCTCATTCATTTTGAACTTGGCAGCTCCATGTTTCATATAATTCCCTCAAGTTCTCATGGGAAAACAGTAGCAATGTAAGACAGTGTAAGATCCCTAACTGCCCAAATAGAGTCCAATTTCAACTCTGGTATCACAATACCCCAACAGAGATGGACTGTTCTGCTGGAAATAGGAACTAGGCAGGATATGGAAAAGTTGTAATGTTTTTTGAACTTTCACTAACATTACTAAACAATAAAAATTCAAAATGTCCAAAAGTGAAAACAAAGAAGGTAAAGGTACTAAGTCTTCTGTACCCACCTGGTCCACTCAACATAGCTTTTATTGTTCCTGATGTTAATGCATGCTCTCTTTTTACAATGAACTCATGGCCATCAGAGGATATTAACTTCACATACATAGCATCTGGGCCCTCACACCCACCGTACGTTTTCTCTTCTCCATCTGTAATGGAAAAAAAAGATAATGGCTTCAGAACACAATATACTGATTCAGATTACTAAAAATACAAATTGCAGTCTTTTCTATGACTATGATTGCAGACTGAAGGACCCAATACAACCAGGAATTGCATATTTGAAGATGATTTCTCTGAAGTAACTAGCTATCTGTTTTAAAGTAAGTAATTTTGCAGAACCTGGATTTTTAAATTAACATCCCTCCATCATCAAATCCTGACATGATTTTTAAAATCTACATAGGAATGAAATTCTCCTTAATACATTCTCAAGTCAATTGAACATGCTACTGCTTCTTTCCATTAAATCTACAGTCATGTTTATCATACTAATGCTTGCTAAAAGTTAACTAAAAACATATCTGATACTGAAAAATACAGACAGCAAGGAAAAAATGCTTTCTGAAGCACTGGTAAGAGCAAAAGCAGTCAATATTCCTGCACTGAAGAAATGACATGAAATAAGATTCATCCTCCCTGACTACCCAACCAGACCCAGAACCATACAGCATCAGTGCATACCTGTGTGTTGTGGCCTTTGGCAGAAAGCATGGAAAGTGCCAAAGCACTAAAGCCAGGCAGATTTGAAAATTCTCCACACATCAGTTTGACTGTGCTTCTTCTGTTTCCCTTCTCCCTTCTGTTTCACAGAACCTGCTCTTTACTTTGTTCCTCCTAAAGGCTTTAGCCCCCTTTCCTTTTTGTGCCTTCTTTTATTGTATCCCAACAGTGCTCCATTTAAAAGATGAATTACTGTTGCTAGCAAATAAAACATTCCCCCAATCAAGTTGCTTTGTGAATTTGAAGTTAAAATTGCATAATTATGCAGTTATTGCCAATTTTAATAAAGTACTGCCAGTGCCAAACATACTACAGTCAAGAGAAAGTATAGACAAAACCAGAATCCATCCAATCCTGTTTCATCAACCAGTCATTTGTTGAGGCAGAAACAAGTTTCAGAAATGTAGTCATTTCACACACAATGTAATTTATCAGAAATCAGTCCCTATTATGATCTCTGAGCCAGAATTTAACAGACTGACTTCAGTTAACAAACAAAGAATTATTTTAAAAAGTACACAGTGAAATTTCCTTGGCCACTATATACAAGTTTAGTGCTATAAAAGCCTAAAGGCATTCCTATTTTAGCATGTATATTTTCAGAACTATGCATGTTAAGCAAGTGAAAATTTTTGTTAGAAGAGATACATCCTGAACAAGTCTTCCAATAAATGAACAGTCACCTGAGAAAATTTTCCTACAAAACATTTGTAGGAAATATGAGGCTACAAGTGACAAGATCAACATGTAAAGTCTTAGAATACACCTCCTCTACCGATGTGAGAGAAAATGCTTCAAATCATATGAAAACAAGAAACACTCTAAGATTGTGGACTTACCCATTCTCTTCTTATAAAAAAAAATTGGTTTTTTTCAAATGCAGATTTTGCAAAAGGAGCGTCTGAAAAAACACAAGGGGCAATATTTTGAGTCAGCAGTACAGTTTTTAAATTCCACTTTACTTACTAGTCTTTGTGTTACCATAAACACTCTTCCAAAAAGAATATGATGACAGACAACATGCAGTGTTGATGAGCAGCAGGTTTTGAAAACAGAAAATGTACAAAGTTCATCCATGGGTATTGCAAACTGTCAACTTTAGCACCTCCAGTACTGTCTGGAGGCTGACCTGCTGGAAATCAGCTTTGCACAAATAGACCTGGGGGTGCTGGTGGACAAGTTGAACGAGCCAGCAGTGTGCCCTTGCAGCAAAGATGGCCAACAGTAACCTGGACTTTATTTGAAAGCACTACCAGAAGGGTGAGGCAGGTGATCCTGCCCCTCCATCAGCACTGCTGGGACACATCTGGAGTGCTGTGTTCAGTATGACAGAAGTGAGTCCTGCAAAGGGTCACAAAGATGACAGAGGGATTGAAGCACTAGCCATACAAGGACAGGCTGAGAGAACTGGGATTGTTTAGGTCAGAGAAGAAAAGGCTCAGGGATCAGTCTAATCAGTATGCACTAAATACCTGGCCTTCAACCTGTCCTTCACAGAAGATTGACTGACAGCTCCCAATATCACCACCAATATCACCTAGATAATCTACTTCAGACATATAACTTAGATATAGCTAACCAGGAGCTTCCATAGCTTATATACTAATATCCAGCTTGCTGCATGTGTATTTGTCCATGGAAAGGAAATTTAAAGAGTTAGAGAAATGGAAGTACTTATTTGCAAAACAAATCTTGTATGTTCAGATACAACTTTTATTTCTTTACCCCACACTGCATCTCTGCTGTCTAAAAGAAAACCTTGTAAGAGAAATTCGATCCACTCACCTGCTATCCTAAAATTCCTTTCATATCAATAGCCATTCTGCAAACATTAACCCAGTACAAATCAACGATACTGCTGTGTGCCCACAGATTCAGGAAAATAGCACCAATAGTTCTAGGTGGTCTCCCAGCTGATATTCAGGGTTGAGGGCGGCAAAGAGATTAGAACAGAGACCACAACCCACACTGGAGCCTTCCTATGTTTCTGGTAAAAGTTTAGCAAAAAATGTAAGCAAGCTGAGGAAGCTGCACAATGTGGAAGCGGTACTACAGACACTTCTTTGCTATTGCTGATCACTTCACCTCTGCACAACATTTTGTTGCTGGTTTATTCCATCTGTCTTTTTTCATAGCTACAAATATAAGATAGTCCAAGTGCTTCCTCAAGCTTTCATAGAAAGGCATTTTGTTATGTACTAATGAAACTACACACACATAACCAATAGTTTTCAGTTTTCTGAAGAGAAATGAAAATAAAAATAATCTTCCACTTACATTGCTGCTTCCTTTGAAAATTATCCTGACTTTACACAACTATCTCTAAAAAATATTTTCCTTACCACTGGTATAAGGAAAATCTTAAGCTGTACTCTTGCAGGTGAAAAGTTCCTGAATATAAGGCACATTGGAGAATATTCTTTGAGAGTTAATTTTTGTGTTCTGCAATAGAGATTCCTGGACATGGAGTGTTAAATGCCTTCATCACTTTCAGAAATTCCAGGAACTCATCTAAGGAAATTACATTGGCTGCTGGGACAGTCAGGGCCCAAAACTGTTGGCATCTTTCACCATATCTCAACAACTTTTGTAAATGGAAATCAGTCATCTTATTGGAGAGTATCTGTTGCTCAGGAACTGAAGAAATACCTCACATTATTACTTCTACTTTGCAGAAGGGGACCATTTGTACTACCTCTTTTTCTAGCCACAAAACAATTTGCTACATTCCAAAAGAGTAGTGAAGCCACCTATGATTTATAAATAATAATAACTGGCAAAAAAAATAAATAAAAACAACATAGAAGTGATACCACACTTTAGAAGTGTTGGTGATGATAAAACGTGCCTTGGTTTAAAATCCAAATAATGTCACTAAACTCAGGAATAAGCTTAGGAATAAATAAAGGCTAGTTAGTGGGAATGTAGATATATTAAGACTTTTCAAGGTAAAAGCATAACTTGAGGAAGCTAATACATTGAAAGATTAAAAATGGAGAACTGAAAAAGTCTACACAAAAAATTAGATGTCACAAAAATATACAAAGAGCATTTTAATAAATCAGATGTGCTATCATATGATTAATGAGGAAAAAATATAGTAATTAACAAAGAAGAAAAAAATTACCAGGCTCAATGGTCTGAATTCAATTGCACTAAACAGTAAAGCAGGATAAAAATGCAGTAAGCCTTTGTAGTTCCAGGGCATGCTGAACTAATCTAGTATTTAAGAAATTAATCAGTCATTTTCTTTGGGAAAAAGGAAACTCAAACAAGATGCAATCTGGGCTCAGTTAAATAATTGTGATAAAAAGTAATCTTAAAATGAGAAAGAACCTTTCTACAAGACTGTAAGAATACAGGATGGTGTTGCAAACATAGAACAACTGGATCAGAAAAGAACTACTAGTTCCACCAAAAAAAATGTTTTTTTAATTTTTTTTTAAGCAATGCTACCAGAAAAGAATAGGCAGATTTGGATGAGACAGAAATGGAAAAAATTGCAATAAAAGGGGGACAAAACGTAACACAGACAAGTGTCCAGTCTTGAAAAACTGTACTAGAAGCCATATGAAATCAAGAGTCCTGCATTAAGGGACCAATACAATCTTCTTCCATGTAGTCAGGGCTTATTATTTGAGGTTATAGTAATTCTGTGGTCAACTATAAACTGATGCAGCTCTGTGGGGGTGAAAGAAAAAAATGGTGAGGGACAAAGAGGCAAATGCACATTAAGGATTCCTTTTCAATAAAGATAGGGGATATGAGCAATGTAGCACATGAGCAACAATTTGTATGGAACACCACACACAATTCTGAATTCCTTTTTTCAAGAAAAACAAGTTTGAATTACAAGAACTACAGAGAGAACCTACTGATGTGACCAAAAAGCCTGTTTCTAAAAGAAAAATTAATCTTCCTTATTCAGCTTAGCAAAACTGGAATGAAGATAAATGTAAAAACTCATTAAAAGGACAAACATCAATAGGAAAACTATGCCAACATAATACCTCAGTTTAAGTTCAACTAATGAACAAACAAACAAAAAAAAGAATAAAATTCATAGTGCTATTCCAGAATCCAGGTTTAGTTCTGGATATGGCAAACCCCAAACATTCTATTGCCAAAAGTAAAAGATGCAGAAAAGCCAACCTGCTTTTAAGAAAAAGACATAGTATGTTACAATATATGATGTATTTGACATGTTAGCAAGGGACACACTGAGTTTCACTCAGTTTCCATTCTGAGGCAATGATGTGTCATTAAAAGAAAAAAAAAAATCACGAATACTATTAGCAGTATAATTTATTCTTGAGAAAACAGCCAACAGCAGAGCCCAGAAAGATCAGAGAGCCAATGCAACAAATGAAAAGGAATCCTGACAAACCTAAAAAAACCAGTAATGGTTCCTCTTCTGGATGAAGAATTGTTCAGTGTGTCATAACATTGTATGAAGAGCAGAACATTTTCAAAGCCAGAAAAAAAATGCATGAAGAAAATAAATCAAAAGAATAAAGAAATACCTTCCACAAATTCTCACTTGTTCATATAGGGAGTACAAAAGGAACATGGAGGGAAAATTTCTGCACCTTTTTTTTTTTTTTTAATTAACAACGGCATGGTCTTCGGTTTTAAATACTAGGTCAAGGAGATTCAAGCAACCTTGTATGTTGTCTTCCAAGAAATTATTTTCTCTCAGTGTATTTCCAGTGTAATGTTTATTATAAAACATATCATTATATTTTCCTTTTGTATAATGAAAGCAGGCAATATAGGCAATATAGACAATAGGAAGAAACAGACAGCTTTCTGAAACTGCCTGATTATACCTATCTATATATTAATTATTTTTATACACACACCTTATAGTTGCTCTCTTTGAGTTCACCAAGACTACACTAACGCAGCAGTCAGGATAAGAACAACCCAAGGTTTGTTAAAGTGTACTTTTTATATATTTTTGACTTGACTATTTCAGACTCCTGCAAAGAACCACTAATTTATGTTGAAGTACATTCACAATTCCATTTGCCCTTCAAGAAGCTTATGTGGCATTACCATAAGGTAGCTCAGCTTCCTGACTTAAATCTCAAAAAAGCACATATATTAGGTATTACAGTTCTCCTGCTTTGCCTCCTTATTAAAAAAAACAAGAAAAAAACCAAGAAAAAAACTGCATTTATTAAGAGAAAGTTTACATAAAAGGGATATGGCAATTTTTAATCAGAGGGAGAGTACAATACAACTAAACCTTGTGTATTTGGCACAGAAACTTTCCAACTAGTCTAAAAAGTTTTTCCTGCTGCAGAAAACATAGAATTGTCATTAGATATTAGAGAACTGAAAATTCTCACAGGCTGCCAGAATATTCACACCTACAAGGTACAATATTGCAAAATATCACAAACATCTAAGCCATGGCAATTGAGCCACAAGACAAGTGTTCTTGTTTCCCTACTTCAGTGTCTTCATCTAAGAAAAAGGATGGTGTAGTGAGTTTAGTCTGATCTTCCTGCTTCTCTTGACCATCAAATGCAAGAACAAAACTGAAGCATGTTCACAACCATCCCAGCTCATTCCTAAAGCTGCATGCTCATCTCCCAAGTTTGCCAGAATTTCCAGAATATCATTTCTTTGTATGCCTTGTATGCCAATGAGTGGAACAGACTTGAAGGACATATGCTAAGGAAGCTGAACATGCTGGACCACTGCACAACTTCCAGAACCTCACTGCTCTGTTCTCATTAGCACAAGAACAGTGAATCTATGCAAACATTCCAAGCATTCAGATTCTTTGATCACACAGGAAAATCCTTTAAAAAGTCAGCTTCTGGTTTAAGGAAATTCAAATGGCTTACAACTCATTGGCTACACAACACACATGTGACTTTTGTATACTTCAGCGGCTAACACATGTATGCTACACTTTCCATTTCTGGAAAACATGTGGCAAATTTGCCTTCACAAATTCCTCTGTTTGTTTAAAAGCCAAATGTGACATTTTTTGGTATTATTATTTATATATCAGTAGGAGTTCATCAATTACCAAAGGATACTGTGTATTACAATCCCAGCCTCCTACTGTTCAATCCTAAATTCTACCCTATCCTGTACAGTAACTTGCTTAAAAACACTGCTCCTCATTTTAACATTCACTGCTCAGCACATATCAAGAAATAATTAAGGTAATAATAATTAAGGGATTGAAGCATATTTAGAAAAAACACAAGGATACACTGGTAAAGCATGATTTCCAAATCAGCTGATTCACTACTCAAATACTCTCAGGCTCTAAAATTCAATTTTTCTGGGACCCACTGGAATGTGACAGGAAGGCATACTACATGTGAATGCCAGCTGAAATAAACAGGAGATGGGGTAGGATAGCATTAACAAAGTACCAAAGATCTTAGTTAAGATTTCTTTTCCTGTCTAAAGAAACTTTCCTTTTCTTTAATTTTCCTTTTCCTTTAATTCCCCAGAAAGCCTCAATGAAAAAAAAAAACCTCAAAAACATGGGCAGGGGGGTGTTACTGTTTTCTTCCAAAGAGTACTTCCAAGCTGTACTGTACAGCTCTTGCCATGGGGGGAAAAGAGGCTGATGGAATACTAAAAAAATTTACAGGGCATGGATTTCTGCCTTCTTGTCATAGGCATTCACCAAAACCTGCTGTTATGCAAACCATCTCACAATGGAACTAACTAAATCCTGAACCTTTCTAGGTACTAAGAGACTTGTTAAAATACACCAAAATTCCTTAAAATAATCTGACAAACCCCCTACTTTCATGACATAACTTAAGGATTCCTTGTAACATATATGAGAATTGTAAAAACACAGTAAAACACCTGAAGAGGAGTATCCTTGAGTGTGATATTCATTTGTGTCCCTACAACAATATTAAAACAATTAACAATATTAAAATTCTTCACATTAAGACTACGTGAAACTATCTAAATCTGTTCATCACCCACTCTGGTACAGGAAAAAAAAAAAAAAAGCCAAAGTGCTACAAGTTCCTAAAAATCATCTTAAAGCTCCCAGTGGAAACATCAGCAAAAATTTTACTGATGTAAACATTTTATTGCTATAACTTAAGCTCATTAAAAGGCTGAGCGCAAGGCATAAGGGGTATGCCACCTGTGCAAAGATGTAGCAAATGTACTACAGGAAAACAAATAAACACTTATTCCCCTTCAAACTAACTCTTCAGTTAATTGAACATTCCCCCAACAATTATTTTGGTCCTTATTATAGCGAAAGGAGAAAATTGGGAGCTTGTAGGGGATTACGCAGAAATAAGTGCACAAAGTGCTTCTTACCCTAAAGATCTCTCGCGTGCCTGTTTATCTATGTTTTTCTGGTTTGCTTCCAAATGCTATCAAAGCCAAGTAAACAAATGGCCTGTGACTATCTAGGTCTCCTCAGAACGCAACGCTTAACTTACAATTCACAGTACCAAACAGAAATACTTAATAAAAGTGGTGGAAGACCAAACTGGCTAAAAACAAACTGCCAGCAGCACCCTCACCTTTTCACACACAGATGGGATGCCCTCGGTAATATACCAATGCTCAGGTTACCTTGTATTCAAGCAGGACCTCCGTCTGAGGAACACACGGCGCGCAAATGCTCATTTCTGTTGCTACATGTAGGTGTATCACCCTTTGCTTTCCTTACATTCGCCGACCATTATAGCCAAATCACTTTAACCAGCACTTCTCACCTTGACAAAACAACCCCTGGGGCCGCATCCTAAATTTTTTCGGCCATAACTTTTCCCCTCTCTCTACGGCCTGGCGTAGGAAAACGGCAAACGTCACTTATGGCAGGAGTTTGGGAGCGGTGCTCAAACCCAGCACAGCTCCCGAGCCCCTTTTCTGGCGGCGCCGGGATTCCAAAGAGAGCGATTTGGGGGAGGAATGCGTCTTTCGCCACCACCTCATTGGGAGAACCTCGGCTTGGCACCGCGCCCCGCGCACCCCGACAGCCCCGGCCCCTCCGCTCGGCCCTCGTTCTGCCCCCCCCCACCCCCTCCGCCAGGCGCGGGGCGAGGCCCGCTGCCCTCCGCGGGGCCGGCTGCGGGGGCTCCCCGCTCCCCGCCCGACGGGGCGCCCCGCCCCCGGGGTGTCCCTCGCGGCCCCAGCGGGGTCCCGCTCTCGCGGCCGCCCCTCACCCGTGGGCGCCGCTCCCTCCGCCCCGCTCGCAGGGCCGCGGTGTCGGCCCAGCTGCCTCCGAGCGCTTCCGCCCGGGTCACGGGCCGCTTCCGGCCCCCCGCGCCCAGCCCGTGAGGCTCCCGTGCTCCCGGCATGCTATGCTCCCGGAGCGGTGCATGTTGGGGCGCGTAGTTCCCGGGGGTATCTGCAGGCCCGCCATGTCAGGGTTCGGGGGTGTCTGTCGACAGCAGCTGAATACGGGTGAGCGCGTGCCTGCGTGGCCCGTGTGATGAACTGGCCAGGAAACCAGCTTCTTTTAAAAAGGCCTTTATTAAATAGGACAGCTCTGGGGTGGGGGCCCCAGAGGCCGCGCACGCCACCACTGCTCCCAGTTGGACACCACCGAAAAGAAGGATCCGTTGAGTTTTGTTCAGTTTTGTCACTAGGGCAGAGCTAAGCCTTCCTTCCTGACAGAAGTCCCCGGAAAGAATCGTTCTTTTGGCCTCGTAGTCTAGGGTGTCATCTCAGTTGAGTCCCCTCGAGGTTATGTCAGCCTCTGGAGGGAAGTCAGGGGACTCCTCTGGGTCTTCCTTGTTCGGTGGTGCTGTTTTTATTCCTTTCCTTTTGTGTGGCTCGTTGTTTCGGGTTTTTTTTCAGTCTGGGTGCATCCCATGAGTCTCTGGTTTCTATCGTTTACATAAAAGTCTTTATGTCATCCTCCTCCTCAGGGCCCAACTGAACACGGTACAGCAACTTGGGGCAGGGGTACAATGTTGCCATGTGGGAGTTTAGGAGTAGTGGGGGCAGGGCCTGGCTGAACACAGAACAAGAAACACAGGGTACAGCAACTTGGGAGAGGGGGCAGGGCCTGGCTGAACAAGGAACAAGAAATAGGGGGTACAGAAATTTGCAACAGGGGTACAAGGTAAGTAAGCCTGGGACAGGGGTATAAGGTAAATAAGGGGTTTACAAACAGTAACATGGAACAATCCTCTAATTATTCTTAACAGTTCTGGGCCTCTCAGTTAACGCACGGCATCGAGTGCAGCTGGAGGCTGTCCAGAGGAGGGTAACGAAGCTGGGTAAAGGTTCTGGCACACGAGTCTTGTGAGCAGCACCTGAGGGAGCTGAGCCTGTAGAAGAGAAGGCTCAGTGAAAACTTTACATCTCTCTACGACAATCTGAAATTACAATAATAGTTGGGGTTGGCCTCTTCTCCCAGGCAGCTGACGAGAGGACATGAAGCAATGGCCTCAAGCTGCCCCAGGGAAGATTCAGGTTGGACATCAGGAGGAATGTCTTCACAGAAGGAGTGTTAGACATTGGAATGGACTGCCCAGAGAGGTGGTGGAGTCACCATCTCTGGGGGTTGTTTAAGGGATGCTTTAATGTGGCAGCTAATGCCATGGTCTAGGTGACGTGGTGGTGCTGGGCCACAGATTGGACTCGATGGCTCAAAGATGTTTTCCAGCCCAGTTAATTTTGGGATTCTGCGGCTGAGCGGCGTACGGAAGATGCTGACGGGGGCGCCGCGGAGCCGGCCGGAGTCTTCCCGCGGGCGGAACCAAAGCGCGGCGTGGCGGCGGCGCGGCGGTGGCTGTCGGTGTAACCCCGCCCGCCGTGTCCCCGGTGCGGCCGCGGCCCCGCCATGCTGCAGCTGCTGCTGCTCCGGGCCGCCGCCCCCGCCGTCCCCACCGCCTGCCGCCGCGCCTCCGCCTCCGCATGGCTGCGGAGCGCCGCGCACCCCGCCTGCCGCCACCGGGCCGCTCTGGTCGCTGCCGCCGCGAGGCCCCGACAGGTTCTGTGTGGGGGCTGTGGGGACTGTGTGTGGGAACGGGGGAGTGTTTCCCCTCCCCGGGGAAAGGGCGGCGGCCTTGGGATTCGCGGTTTTGCCCATAGGGGATTTTGAGGAGGAAAGCGAGGTGCTCCTCAGGGCGCACCTCCTGTTAGGCCTTTGTCCAGCTCTGGGGCCCCCATCGACCTGCTGGAGCGAGTCCAGAGGAGTCCACCAAAATGACTGGAGGCATGTAGCACCTCTCCTACAATGAAAAATTGGGAGAATTGCGTTTGTTCAGCCTGGAGGAGAGAAGGCTTCGGGATGACCTAACTGTGGCTTTCTAGTACCTGAAGGGAGCCTACAAGAAAGTCGTGTAGGGAAAACAGACTTTTTACAAGGGCGTGAAGTGCCAGAAAGTGGGGAATGGATTATAACTGAGAGTAGGTATAACTAATGTAAAGGAAGCTATTTAGCTAATCTAAGATATTAGGAAAAAAAAATATTTTCCGTGAGGGTGGTGAGGCGCTGGAATAGGTTGCCCAGAAAAGCTGTGGATGCCCCAGCCCTCAAGGTGTTTAAGGCTGGCCTGGGTGGAGCTTGGAGCAAACTGGTGGAGTGGAAGGTGTTCCTTTCTGCAACAGGGCTGTTGGAACTGGATGATCTTTAAGGCCCAGTTCAGCCCAGGCCATTCTGTTATTCTGTGATCAAACATAGCTGTGATGATCATGGGTACCATAAATGTCTCCCTGCAAAGGTGTGTGTAAAGTGATTGCTGTCTCAATTATCAGTAATGGGGTTGCAAATATTTAATGCTAATTTGGGATATTTACATGGGAAGTTATTAAAACAGGCAGCATATTAGTTGGAGTTTTTGGCATGCTTTGGAGTGTAACAGCTTTAATCCCTAGTTTGAAGTGCTGGGGATGGGTTCAGGGCAAGGAGAAGCTTTGTGTGAGTATATACACATATGCAAGTGTGGATGTGGATGGATAGGTGGATGTAAGGTATAGTACTGATGTTCCTTAGCCCTGTACTGGTTTCATCTTTCAGGTTACATCTTTTCAAGGTGTGGCTATTCGCAGCCTCAGCACATCCTCCCCTCACGATCACCCAGAACATGGAAGATTAGTTTATAAAGGAAATTTGGCAAAGGCAGTGTTGGGTATGTGACTTAAAGTGGTTTATATTGCCTTTTTTTGTTGTTGTAGTTTTAACAGTATTTAGTAACTTTAAAATGGAACATTAAAAGTGAGTGTTCTCCTTTCCAAGTTTGCCAAAGTCTGGATCATACGTACATCAAAACAAACAGAGGTGGTAGTGGTGGTGCCTGGTTTCTATTTCTCTGCTTGGGTGTGCAGGGTTCTCTGGTAATCTCTGTAACCCCTCAGCCTTCCCTTGCAGTGCTTGGGGTGTCTTATCCAACCCAGTGAGCAACAAAGATGAGCTATAACTGGTGTTTGCATTCTGTGTGCTTGGAAGTGTTCCTGAAATGCTTTCCAGGCAGGCAGGCACTATGATCAAATGCTGCATCTGTAATGAGACTTTGCAAATCTTTCTTTGGCCAGTTAATGTCACAAAGAGCTACTGAAAAGTAAAGTCATTGGATGTTTTCTGATAACACATTTTTTAAATGTGTCCTAACATATTTATTTGTCACAGCATCTTGGGGTCCTGCTTTTCTCGGTGACTTAAGCACTGTGGGTGGTCCACAGCACTGGCTACTGTCTTTCAAGCCACATGCAGAATGGGTGGGGAGTACTTGTTAATATTTAGTAACCCAGGCTTTATGCATGGTGGCCAAGCTGGCTTCTTTGTAATACATGCTGAATGTCGATTAGTTGTTGATGAAGAGAGAGATTCCCTGTCTGCCATCTCTTCAATGAGCACCATTATGTGTCCATGAACGGAGTCAGGTCTCGTTAGATATCATTTTTGTGCCTGTGAAGTAAAAACCTCATATGTGTGCATGACAGCTAATAGCTGACTGCATCAGAGAAATAGAGTCAGCTTTGATAAACCCAGCATGAAAGTACAAACAGAACAGTGGCAACAAGACAGGGTTGGGTTTTTAACAGTTTGTCCATGAGCTTAAAAAAAAGGAAAGGGGTTTTCAGTAAGTTCATCAGTTCAAGTAATGGCATTGTTATGTGGTAGCAAAATATATATAATTGTAGAGAAGGTTTTGCTCATAAGTGTTAACTTTCATTTTCTTTGTTTTCTTTTATGCAGGTGTGAAGTTTTTCTCTTACACCACCAGCATATTCAACCTGTTCATGATGCCCTACATCATGCTGAAAAGTGGTATTGGAGTGGAAAGTCTGCTTGTCCAAGCTGCCTTTTATGGGTTGATCGGGATTTTTACATTTGTAACTCCGGTTACTTTGCATATCCTTACAAAAGGTTATGTGATCCGGCTCTATTATAAAGATGAAGTGGACACCTACACAGCCATTACCTATAATGCCATCTTGGCAGAAAAAGTGACTGTTTTCCATCAGAAAGATGTAAAGATTCCAGACATCACCAAGATGTTTACAACATTTTATGCTAAAACAAAATCAATGCTTGTTAATCCTACACTTTTCCCAAATCCTCAGGATTATAACCACCTCATGGGCTATGACAAATCCTCATTTTTTAAATTTGAGGATTTAGAGGAGGTAAAGGAAGCTGATGAAAGGAAATAATTTGAAGATAATATCAGTATCATTGTCCATAATGCAGTACTATATATGTGAAAGAATGTAAAAATCTATTACACTTGCTAAGTATCACATAGCTGGCGTTTTCATATGCGTTTTGGAATGTATAAAAAGAGACACTTTTTAAAAAATATTACAAGCAGTGTGAAGATTCTTTAGTATTAATTACATAAAATACAGTAAAAAAAGGAGATGCTTAGCCCTGTCTTTTGCTTGATTATTCTTGGTTTTATTTTTGTTGTTAGTTCTCCAAAGAACTGTAAAACACATGAGCTGTGTGGCAGTCTCACCATCTCCATGTCAAAATAAGCCATTCATGATAGACAAGTCATCAACACTCAGTACCTCTCAAGTATGTAGTTAAGATGATAAGCCTTAAATATTAATTGTACTTAATCTAAAAATACTGGGATTTTGTCACTGCTGGTGATGGTATAAAGGGAGTGAACGTGGCTTTCCCTTCCCTTTGTGAGACCATCAGTAGCCAGGAGCAGTCTCTGGAAAGCAGACGGGTACTATTGTGAGTTCCTACTACAACCTCCTCCCAAAGGAGAGAAGAATATGGGGAGAATGGCTGTGTATATATAGAGCAGGAAGTTTTGGCCAGTTAAAGCTACTCTCAGGTTTCTTAAACTAAAGTCCCATTCCAAGCAGCCCTGTCCCCAAAGGTGGAGACCAAGAAGCCTTTCTTCTTGGGCATGGGAAAGCATCATGGCATAAAATTTGCTCTGCGAGCATCCCACTGACAAGAAATGCTGTATTTGAATCGACAAAGAAAATTCTAGCAACTAATGGCTAAAATGCATTCTGTCAATTTTTATGTAAAGTGGGGAAGCAATTATGCCTATAAAGAACATACCTCTTGATTTTAAGCACTGTGAAGAAACCCACCTTTCACTCGACTAAAAAGGGGATCCAGTCTTTTTGTGGTACTAAACTGGTTCATCTGCCTCAAGTGTGTAGAGGTTGAATTTAAATTTTTTAGCCCAAGGCACATAAACTGACAGATACTTGTTTTTGAAGAATGAAGGGCCTAAAATTTTGAGACATAAAAATTACTGAATTGAAAAAAAACCCCAAAATTAAAATTAATCCTTTCGTGTTAGCAGTACCCTTTGTAATAAAAAAATCTGATGCTTGCTGCTAGTCATCCTGATCCTGCAAATAAAAAAATTGTAGCTAACTTTCAAGCTGTTTCCTAAATTACAGCTGAAAAGCTGTATTTAAAAGTCAAAATATCTTCCAATACTATTATTTCAATTTCCTTTTGTAGGATGACACCACAGATGATACTAAACCAGGGTTTTGAATGTTCTTGTTCTGACTGTCCTCAATGTACTTATGGTTAGTAATTAAAAAGCAAATTGTCCCATCCCAATATTTTTGAGGCAGATTTTTTGTATTGGCACAACTATAATTTTAAAAGCCTGGTAGAGTCTCATTAAGCCAGTATCATTCCAAGGGTAGGAAATTTTTCATAAAATTATACTGAACATTTGCGGTTCAAATTATATTGAACAAGCAGTTCTGGTCACCTGGTTGTGCTGCTTGTCCTCATTGAAATTACGTTTTGCACCTAGTTATAAGTAATCTTTCCATGTCTGACACATTCACTCCTTTTGGTGCTTGCATTGAAAATTAAATTGGCTTGATCTTCCTGTGACAAATTTGGGGAGAACAGGAAATAGAGTTTGCTGGAGAAAGTAAAGGAAACGCCCACAAATCATTTATGTACTTCATAGGCAATATCAAAATCCTCATCTTTTTACTTCTGACTGCGAATAGTTTTCATTTCTAAATTTGAGATTTGAACTATTCAGAATTAAGCAGCAAGAGTAAGATATCTCCATGCTAGTGGCTATCTATGTCTTATATCTATGGAATATAAATATTATTTCTTCTGGTAGTGAAAAGCAAGTGAAGCTGGTAGGTGGCTTTCTGACACACAGATGATTAAAAATAATAAAGAATTCAGAATTCTACCAGAAGGTAGGTGATAATTCTGCTTGGGATGTAATTTCAGAAAAAATATTTAATACTTCCAGTGTGCAACTTGAAAATAATGGGATAGTTCTTTTATATTAGGAAAAGAGAAGACCAGACTTACTGAAGAGACTATTCCACCTGCTTCTGCTTTGTGAGCTGCTACACTTAGATTGTATACTTGGAATTGTAGGACCATTTTGGTTGAAAAAGACCTCCAAGATCATTGACTCCAACCATTAACCCAGCACAGCCAAGTCCACCACTGAACCATGTCCTTAAGTGCCACATTTATGTATCTTTTAAATACCTTTCTGGCATGAGGACTGGCACTTCCCCAGGGAGCCTGTGCCAATGCATGACAGCCCTTTCAATGAAGAAGTCTTTCCTAATATCCAGGCTAAATGTGCCCTGGTGCAACTTGACGCTGTTTCCTCTTGTCCTATTGCTTATTACTGGGCAGAAGAGACAGATCCCCACCTTGCTGAAACCTGCTTTCAGGTTGTAGAGAGTGATAAGATCACCCCTGAGCCTCCTTTTCTCCAGACTGAACAACCCCAGTTCCCTGAGCTGTTCCACCTAAGACATGCGCTCCAGACCCTTCAGCAGCTTCACTGCCCTTCTCTGCACACACTCAACACCTCAATGTCCTTTGTGTGGTGAGGGGCCCAAAAATGAACCAGGATTTGAGTACACTTTCACATGTGTGACTGGTTTGGATCCCTGGAATTGTTGAGAGCAGTTATTCACATTAGAATCAAAATAAAGGAAGGGAATTGTAATCCAAAAAGACTTCAGGATGTGTTTCTTCTTTGCTCTGGGTTCTGAGCAGTCTGTATTTATTTTTGCAGCTCATTGTGTGCGTTTCCAGGTGGGAAGCTCTAAAATACTTGGTGTCCTTCTACAGTAGAAAATGCGTGTAAATCAGGACACGCCCTCTTGCTACTAAGAAATCCTGCAAGAGAATCAACTGTGGTGGAAGTGTTTCAGTAAACAAATTACAATCAGGTAATTCCCAAAGTCTGTTAGTCCCATGTCTGTTTAACCACCCTATTAATTACATGAACTACTGTTTTCTTCTAGTGTATTTTTCTTCAGTTTCATACACCTGGTGAAAACCAGTACTAAGTACAGAAGTATTACTGCCTGCTAACATTTTCTCCCTGGAAGGTGTTGACATTTATCTGGGTGTAGGTAACTTGTACATGACATGGAAGAAATGATTTATGAGATCTAGAGAATGTGCTTGTACATGTGGAGGTTCTGAAGGAAATACTGATATAGGAGCCCAGTTTTCTGAAATAAGTGATTTACAAACTGTCTTATTTGCAGGGCAACACCTACACTGAAGGCTGACAGATCCAGCAGCCTTTTCAGGACCAACCAATCACTTGTCCATAGCAGCTGGGCACGTCTTACCCTGGTCCCAGTTTCACTCAATCTGGTATGAAGAGCAGGAATGTATCAGTGTATCAGCAATGGTGTGGCCAGCAGGACTAGGGCAGTGATTGCCCCCCTTTACCTGGCACTGGTAAGGCCACACCTCATGTACTGTGTTCAGTCTGGGCCCCTTTGATTCTGGGAGGACACTGAGGTGCTGGAGCACGTCCAGAGAAGAGCAATAAAGATGGTGAAGGGTCTAGAGGGTAAGTCCTGTGAGGAGCAGCTGAAGAAGCTGGGATTGTTTAGGCTGGAGAAAAGGAGGCTCAGGGGAACCTTATCTGAGAGGAGGTTGTAGCCAGAGGGGGGTCACTGATCTCCCAGGCAGCCAGCGACAAGATGAGAGGAAATGGCCTCAAGCTGTGCCAGGGGAGGTTCAGGTTGGACATCAGGTGGAATTTCTTCATAGAAGGGGTGATTAGACATTGGAACAGGCTGCCCAGGGAAGTGCTGGAGTCACTGTCCCTGGAGGTCTTCAAGGAAAGACTGGACATGGCACTCAGTGCCCTGGTCTAGTTGATACAGTGGTGTTTGGCCATAGCTTGGACTCAGTGATTTCAGAGGTCTTTTCCAACCTTGTTAATTCTGTGATTCTGTATGAAATTACTGAAGCCTCCTTCCTAGACACATTCTTCCTATCCCCTTCCAGCCTTAAAAGCTTCCACAAAAGGTCATAGATGACTGGTTTTTTTTAATTTTTACTCTTTGACGAACAGTCAGGATATGTGCAAATTTTTCTTTTCAGTCTTTGACTACATGCTACTTTCTTCCTAGTAACCCTCTTGCTTTCTCAAGTTTTTGGCTTTGTCCACATTATTATTCATTAGTCCCTATCTGTTCTTAATTATAAAGTACAAAGCTGCTTGTCATTCTTTAAAGTTATTTTTTAAATTAAATTATCCCACAACCCTCATCCTTTTCTTGCAAACGTAAAAATTTTTGATGAAAAAATTATCCCTTTTTGATACTTCAAAGAGAAATCTTTAAAGCTCTGAGGTACTTCACACTCTTAACCACACTCCAGAATTAAAAGGTAACTAATGTGACTGGAGCTTGCTTTATTACAAACCAAAGTCGCCACATTGGCACAGATGAATAAAATCCGTAAATTTTTTGCATGGTACCATGAGGGCTTAATTTAGGTGATGGAAACTTCATGGAAAGCTTTTTGTGCTGTAAAAATTAAGAGCAGACGTGAATTATTACAACTGCTCAGTATAACTTAATAGGGTGGAAACTTGGTGAACCGCTGTAATTTGGTTGCTCTGTAGTTCTGTGGCCATACCACAAATTTCTTCATGTCTCATACCATGGATTTCTTCATTCCCCCATGTACAGCATAGCCGGCTGCAGCCTGCATGAGAAATGGGACAAGTGTGCTTAGCTATGAGTTGGATCCATTATAATGAGATTATCCCAGAGCTACACAGATCTCAGCAAGAAGCTATTTTAAGCAAGAAATAACAGAGAACAAGAGCAGACAGCCACAAAATATGTCCAGCTGTCTCCCTCTCTAGAATTCCAGGGTGGACGGTGTTGCTGTGCTGTGGTTACTTTGAGCCTCAGGTAGGACACATCCCTTTCTTATCCCTTCATTCTCTGATTTCTCTTCTTTTTGACAATTTTAATAGTTTAATGAATACTTTAGAATACAACTGTAAGCTTTAGTCCTAAACTTGGCTTGCAAAGAATAAACCATAAAGCTACTGGCAAGAGGCAGGGAGTTATATCAAACATAATTGTTTGCACAGGAAAGCCATACCACCTGGTACGTATTTGCTGTATTTTAATAGTCTCCAGTGGTTTAATGTCATATATTCAAATCAAACCAAAGTTCATACAGTATTTAACAAAACATAGAGTAATGCACAGCCTTTTTTCTATATTTCAAAAACTCCTTGGTTTCTTACTCAAATGCTACCAACTCACCACTGGATATGTGCCAGTGCACTGTTCTTGGTTTGCACTCCCATGGCACTCTCAAGCACTTCATCAGTTGCCTGTAGAGGAAATAAATCCTCTACCTCTTTATTGCATCCCTGGGCATGACTTTCAACTTCCACTATAAACATTTTCAAAGATCGAGTGAGGGGATTTGAGAAGAGTCTGCAGTTTTCCATTCATGCTGATAGTTGAGTGTGTTTTTATTTTGTGAATGCAGTCTTATGCCTTGTATAAAGCCTCTATATGTTATAGTGCCTTCAGCATCAAGCCTAAGCCCAGAATCAGAAGGAATAAATGTCTGCTTCCAGGTACAAAACAATCTACTTCAAAAACTCACAAATGGTCCTGCAAGGAAAATTATTATTGCCTCTTTATTTAATAAATGTGGTTAACATCTTAGAAGAGTTTTCTATTAAAGTGAAATTTTGTTACATGCCAAAAGTTATGACATAATCTTTAATTCTGTCTGACTAACACTTTGAAATGGAGTACTTTCCCCTGCTATACTGGTGTACTGTTATTTATTTTTCTGTGATGGGATATTATGATCACGTATATTATAAATTATATATATGAGCATGTCTATCTTCCTCTTTTCTGAGGGAGATTTTACTGACAGATTTAGACTTCTTGTGGTCAATGTACTCACATGCAGCCAACAATCCAAATACAAAGTGATTATTTTGAAAAGAATTCGCCAGTAAGTAAAGCACTTTTTGGATGCATTGAGAAAGAAGATAAAAATATCATTAATTATTTTTAGGATTTTAACCATAAATCAGTGAGGAAACTTGGAATAAACTTCTATTCTCAGCATCTCAGATATAAAAAAATTAAAAGTCATAGGTATGAAGTTCTAAATTCTTTAGACTTGAATTTATGTACTGTTAATTGGATATGAAACCTGGTTCCTACTGAATACACTTGCAAAGCATTTTGAAATAAACAAAGTATTTCACTGACAAATCCTCAGTGAAGTAATATTGTGTACCTCTTTCCATTTCTCTTTCTTTTTCACCTTCCTTCTGGATAGGAATATATAAGCAAAAGATTATTGTAAAGGAAGAGGATTTAGTAAAATTATAGAACTTTATAATCTACAGTGATCCTCGTACTGACTTAAAAGGAACAGATCAGACTCCTCACACCGTTAGTGCACTAGTTTGGGACTTTAGTGGTCATCACAAAAGATCACCTCTATGAATAGCATCAATGTTGGCATGAAAAACCACAAGCATTTAAAATGGAATTTTCTGGAAATATTTAAAAATAATTTAGGTTATTTTGATTTAATGACAATTTGAGCAAACACACCAGTCAATGTTGTAGGCTTTATAATCATGGTCAAAAAGATTTTTTTAGCTGTGATACCAGTAGTATTATTGTTCCTGCTTTCCCATTTAGCCAGCCAGGTCCTTTTAAACTGAGCTTTCTTACCCTGACTTTTTAAAGCATTGGAATAGTCCTGACCTGTGCAATAGAAGTGCAGTAAGGAAGGAGCAGGAGGTTTTTGCATGTGTCTGTCTGTCCGAGCCACCAGGGGGGACTCATTCCTCATCTATGACTTTTCTGCAGCAAGTATCTGAAAAAAACACCTATGCTTGAACCAGGTCTAGAAAGTCAAGTCAGCGGAGAGTTTGTCTTCGTTTATATTAAGGGAGTTTTATGTAAAATCTTGCCAATCTGCAGTGCTCTTTCCACTCTGCCCATGAGTGCATCAGCCACCCAACGCTTTGAGCAGCAGCAAGTCTGGCCACAGAGGGCCAGGTGTTCAGCTGGGAAATCTTGTATATCAGTGGGGTACGGTCAGTGCCACCTCCTGCCCGCTTCACACTGACCTGGGACTTGTCCTAAATCTATTGGAGCCACAGAAGACTCAGCAGAGAGCCTGGCTTGGCTTCTCATGGATTAAACTCCTTCACACCACTGGTCATGGCTTTGTGGTTGAAAGGAATATTTTTTTTGCTGTACGTGCAAAAGGTAGCTCTTCTTTAGTTGTTGCTTCACTGCTCCTTTGTGACTGTCTCACTGCTTCATTTCTTTTTGCCAACTATTACAGCCTTCCTGATTTATTTCAATTTCGCTGCATGTCTTACAAAATTTGTCCACCTTGAAACAGAACTGTGTTATTGCTATGATCTCAAAGAACTTATATGTTTTATAGCATCCTGTTAAACAGCAGCAAAAATCTGTGTGTGATGTATGTACTCTGGAAATCTGTCAGGAAAGTTATATAATTTTGAATTCCCACCTAAAAGCCAAATACTGTAAATTTCTTAAAATTTTGAACTCTGTCAGGCCAGTAGGACTTTTCCTGTGGTCTATAGAAAGATTTGGAAATACTGAAGAGAATTCTCTAGCTGCATTAAATTTAATTTTTTTTATCTTATTTTGTGAATTATTACAGTAGCTCATTTGTTGGTACTTTCAGGCACCTTTAATTCAATTTTCACCTCCCTTAATTAATCTAGAAGCTACCCCCATCTCTGGGCACAATCAGTCATGGTTTTTTTACACATCATTATTCCTAAATTATCTTTTGTCTTACATGTTCAGACTTCTGAAAAACAATTTCTTAATCTTTTGCTACCTTACCTTTCTAATATGTAAAATATTAACCTAATATGCACAGAATTTGTGAGAATAAAAGCTTTTAGGCATTGCGATGGGGAATGGAGAGAGTCAGAACAATTGATTAAGTTGATTGATTAAGTTATATGTGTTGTAATTTTTACTGAGTTTCCCACTTAGCAGGAAACAAACTCAAATACCTGTCTATTTCATGTATTGCTTCTTTTCTTAAAAAAATAAATACAGTTTCTGATCTAAGACAAGTCAGCAGATATATACACAGACAAGAAGGTAACTTGTGAGAAAATTATTTGCTTAATTTCTGTAAGTCATTCTTCCTTTAAATTCAGTAGATTTCCATATTTTATTATAGCAAGAGAAAAAAAATTAGTTGTATTTCCTGTCAGTCAGAGGGGGTTGTGCTCTCTTGAATGAGTTATTAGGCTTAATTTGATCTGTTCCTGTAGTTGGGACTAGCTGGGGCTAGCTGTTAGCACTGCTGGGTTTGTGCAGTAAGAGCTGAACCTGTTTAGTCCACAGGATTGATATAGCTGACACAGGAAAATGTGTTATTTTTTGTGTAATTCACTAATGGACAGAAATAATTATATGTATCTAATAGCAAAAGTGCTTTAAGAGGTTTTTGTTTTGGTGTTACAAACTTGGGTATCAAGATCTGTGACCTGGAGTGTTTTCAGCAACACAGGGTAAAATGAGGTTGTAAGGTACCTTCAGTTGTGACAGATTCTGTGCTCTTACAGAAACATGCCAGTAAAACTGGACAGCTTTTGCCAGTCATTGACTCACGTTTGGTGTCCCCTGTGCATGGCTCTGTGCTCTGGGCAAACCACACAGTGCTGCTTCTCCAGCAGAGACTGTGGAGAAGTCTGGGAGAAGGCAGCAGAGAGACTCTGGGAGTCAGATATGGGAATTATCAGTTGTAATTGTACCAATTTTTGAATTTGTTCCAACTTGTTTAACTGTGGTAGATACAGCTTTGAAGGTGGTGTCTGGCATCATGCAGGACAAGAGAGGTTCTACTCAATAATGTCAGATGGTTGCATTCAGCTCCATTTGTAATACATCATCTAATTACATTCCTCCAGATTTCTGGCATATTCTTAAAGTACGGTGAGCTTTGTAAGAAATCTATTATGAAAACCAGTGAGAGGTACTGACTACCATAAAAATAAAAGAATGGACTTATTTTTCATCAGTTACATATTTTTCTCTTCTTTAATATGTGCAGGAAACTCTGTGTTTGAAATGATGCCTTTAAAAATCTTACACCTGATGAGTCAACTAAACTTGCTCTTTACGTGCTTCTGGTAGTCATAGTGTCCTTTCACTTCCTCATTTCGTATAGTTTTCTCTTTCATTTTTCACTCTTGGTTTGATCTGCATTGTCTGGGTAAAATGTAACAACAAAAGCAGGAATTATTCTTCTTAACAAAATATAGTGTGATGATAACTGGCCATGTTGCAGTAGGATTAACAAAGGTTGCAGAGAATTTGATAAATAACAGAACTTTCCCTGAAGACATGTGACTGACGATGACTGTGCTGAATTTTCTTCCTCTTTCTCCCAAACAAAGTTTTATACCATCGAACACTAAGCAAAAAAAAAAGTAACCATGTTTGGACTCTTTTTTTGCATTTTATTCACCCCTGGAGTCAGTGAATTCATTTGTACGTCACCAGATCTTGAAATGTCCTATGCTTTTTGTGGTAAGTAAAAAATAGGTAATTCTTCTCTTAATTATGCATGATAATTACTGTAGTCTGAGGTACTGTGAATTTTCTTTCAAATTTGTTTCTTTGAGGAATATAGAAAAATAAAAAGTATATATCTGTTACTAATCACTCTGTTATAAGAATTTTATTTCATAGACATAAATCTTACTACAATGCTGATTCTAGCAGCTAGGAGAGAGAGAATTTTATTCTCATACAGGCATGTTTTCGTTCAGGAAATGTTAGAAGATAATGGATTTAAACTTGTTTCAGCAGTACTCTCTTGTATAAATTATGCCTATTGAGTTAACCAGTATGTTACAATGAAAAGCTTGAATTATGTAGAAAAAAAGAAAGAATGTGACATTCTCTCAAGCTGGGGTACCAATCAGGCTCTGAGACAGCATAGTGTGTCCCTTCTGGCCATGTCTGTGTCATGGACTGATATTTTGTGTATTTTAAAAATGCAAGGAAGGTCACTCACATAGCAAATCTACTCAAAAGTTCATTTACATTATCCTGGAAAATATGCTGGTGCACGAAAAACATTTTTAGCTGTTGTCAGCATGATTAGCATAAGTGGGGATATTTTCAGTAGAAGACCATTTAGTTTAGTGCTCATGAAAAGTTTGTGTATCTTCAAAAGAGAAATAATGGTTCTTTTGTCTCTTGTCTTTTTTGTGCAAAATATCATCAACCAAAAATTGACTTCCCTTTTTACTTAAAGAAATATGATACTGGTTTTGTCCTCTAAATCTAAAAATAATTAATAATATAATTTAAAATACATATTTAATATTTACCACATATATGGACTATTTGATATCATATACCTTATATTAAATACATTTAAAAATATGTATGTGGGTTTTGTGTGTATAACTGTGTGTATAATATTCTTATTATTTTTATGGAGAAGCCTATTCACACTATCAATGTGAAATGCTTTTTTTCTGTAGATTCTACGGCTCATGCTTTCATGTTTAATCTGACACCTTGCAGCACGATGAACAAATCTGTCTGGAAGGCTGCTCTTACCTGGATTCCAAGTGAGTCTCTCTTAACCAGGCAAATATATTCTGGAAATGCTAAAAATTAAATACAACTGAAAAACTGACACTTCATTCTAAATGCCAAGTGATTTTGGAAATTGGTTTCTGGGATTAAAAATGGAATGGATAAACTACAGCAATGGACAGAAATGATGATTTGTGAAAATGCGTTTGAGTTTTACTTGGAGCAGTTACCAGAGCCCTGCATACAGACTGTCACTGTACATGCAAATCTGTGACAGTTTAGGTCTATGTGCATTTTGATCTTCTGGCCTGGAGAAGATCCAAGCCTTTTAAAGGAAAGAGAGTATCATCAGGCCATCTAAATATGGCAGGACTTGTACGAAGAATATGCATGTTGGTACTGGATTTTGTGTGCAAACCTAACTATGGTCTTCAAACCCAGCTTCAATCCATCAAGCTCAGCTAATGAATGTTTGGGACCTTCATAATATATCATACTTCTGCAGTAGGTTTGCTTCCCTAGAAAGACATCTTTTTGATGCATTCATTATTGTTTGCAACACCTGCTTCAAACTAAGGTCTTCTTTTGAGCACTTGTTTAGGTTAGCTGTGGAGCTGAGTGAACTATCTTTTCCTTACTGAAGAAATTAAACCAGAAAATTGTTCTCCCAAATACTTTTTAAGACTAATTTTTGTTGTGATTATTGTTAAAAACAAAAATAGCTTCTTTTTCTTTTTTTTTTTTTTTTTCTGGAAGTAGCAGTTTTCAAGATATATACCTTTTTAGTTTCGGGGGAGTCTTACAAAAGTACAGTATTTTGGAAAAATCTAGTTTTTATCTAAATGACGTGTCTCCATATATGCTTTTCCTCCCCACCAGTTACCATTTTCTTACTTGCAATGTTTTAACTAGGAAGTGACATCCACTTTTTGAAGGTTGTCTTCAATGTCTGGTATGATGGTGCCAAAGCACTCTTCTGGAAAGAACTCCTCTGCAGCGGAGCTGATGATGAATACTCAGTGTGCGGAACACTGAAAGGAGGTTGGTGTGAAAATACATGGTGCAACCAACCTATGCAAACAGATTTTTATCTCCACAATCTAGACCTTGCTTGGCAGGAAGCAGACCTCAGAGCAGGCAATTCTCCAGTGCCAGAACCCCACTGAAGTAGAAAATGTCCAAAATCCATATTTTAACTTCCTTGTACTGCAATTTCCATCTACATAAATGAGGACTACTAATATCCTTCATCTCATTATGACACTTATTGTAAACGTCTCTAAAATGAGATGGAAAGATTGCACTTGACTGGACTGAACAGGAAACTTGAGAGGTGATGTGGGCACTACTAATATCCAGAACAAGGTTTATTTAGATATGTGTTTGGACATCTTTTTTAAGAGATTTTCTACACCCAGGTGTGATGCTGTTATTTTTTTGTTGTTGTTGTTTTTCTTTCTTTCTTTTCTTTTTTTTTTATGGAGTCGAGTCAATCCCTTGGCAGGGGCTAAGAAGAATTAAAATGACACAGGCCCAGATTCAGAGAATTCAAGCAGACTAAAGGCCAAAAAAGACCTGCAAGGAGGTCAAAATACAGTCTGTTTTCTTTTCTCTAAAAATCATTATCAGCTCACTTCAGTTACCATTCAAGTGAACTACTATTACAAGTTAAATTACTGGATTTATCACAGTAGGATGTGTTTGGAGGAGATGGTGCCGGAGCACTGTGGTTAATTTCTATTTTCTAACGAGGTTTCAACAAATAGCCAGAGCTCTGAGAGAAGAACCAGGTGAGGGCTTTATCAGTGAAAGAGTAAAGGACATTGGCAACTGCTGCTGAGAGATATGCCATATTGCTTTGAAGTTATTTAGGCAGTCTGATTGATGGCTTTATGGTTAAGTAACTCCTTGTATTATAATTATCTCTGTTTTTCAGAAACACTTGTATCAGCATTTGACATTAAAGGCTCAAGAATAAAGTTTCCAAAGGTACTTTTCAATGTTTCGTATAAAGAAGTAATAATAGTAAAATAACATACTTACAGGTATATTTTTTTCTGGAGAGAGATGTTCACCCAAACTGTAGAAAACAGAAATGTCAGAAAGCTTTCTTATAATAGAAGTGATGACACTAAAATGATAGCGTCTCTGAAATGCTAGCTGTTCTAAGGTTATATTCCTCTATCATTCCTCCTTTATTTTATAAAAGAAAAGACCAAAGTAATCAATTAATGTCACCTTAATTATTCCAATTTGTTTGGTAAATTATTCTCTTTCCTTTTAACTGTTTGAGTAGATCCATTCATATTCCTTCTTCCCACTTCATTCTTTATTTTACATTCTCTTCATGTGCTGCTCTCTTACTCCATGGAACCATTTTCAAAGATTTGAAGAGGGATAGCAATCTCCAAAAAGTAAAAGCAATGCTCCACTGTTAAACACAGGGGCAGCACCAGTCCTCAGGTTAAGCCATTCTCTTCCAACTGACTCATCAGCTGACTGAGCTTTTCCAAGGCCCTTATCATCCCCATTAATCCCTAAAAATGTCACTAAAGAGTTCCTATTGGTCCAAAATCTCCACCATCCCCCTTAACTCCTGGGCATCCAACAGTATTGGACTCCATCCAGTCCAACACCTCTTGTAGTCCCAGAGCTGGTAATGGACAGGAGCATCCTCTGCCATCAGCTGTCCTCCTATAGATGAGAAACTTATGGTAGACCTGACACTCCCTGATGGGTCTGTGCTAGACCAGGAAATGCTATTCCTGAGTACTCCGGCCATGAGAAGAAAGTCGAACACTTTTATTTTCATGCACTCATATACTTGACTTCACCCATGAAAACAGTCCCTGATGGGAATCTGTCTTTTCCAATTCTATCAGAAGTCACCAAAACCATTCCAAGAAGCCACTTAGACAAGAGCAGGTGGTATTGTGCACTAATTGTCTTTTTTTTTTTTTTGGTGTTTGTTTTAGGGCTATTATAGTGTTGTTGTACAAGGATTCTCTGATGATTCTGAAAACAATATGCTCATATGCTTGAATTTTACCATGATTGTAAAACAAGATGCTTTCTGAGTGCCACAAACTTCTCAAATAATTCCAGAGCATGGAGGTCACTTCTGTGAGAAACTGGAATCCAAGCTGTGAAGTAATATGCACACTGAATTTCCTGAGGCAGAATACATCATGGGCTGTCTGGGAAGCTATATGATGTATAGTCTTCCTCATTTGTAGCACAGCCATAATCAGTTGCTCAGCCAATGTGCACAAAATCTCTGGAGTCAAACATCCTGATTAATCCTCAGAATTACCTTGACTGGATGTCAGGCAGGTCCTACATTTTGGTGCTATGCCTTGAGTTACAATAATGTTGAGTCCTTCAGGCTGAGATAAAGTAATCAAGAAGTTTTAAAGTGCAAGAATCAGAAGTTCATAAGTATTCAATTTAAAATAACACAGCAATTGAATTTGGGAACCCTGCTGTGAGGTCATGGGGGGGCAGGGGGTTTGGTTTGTTTGGGGTTTTTTTCTTTTTTTGTAACAATAAAACTTGTTTGTAAAATCAATTTAAGAGATGTTTTTTATTCTCCTATTATTTTCTGATGTTTCATTTTGTTCTGCTCTGTCTACACCAAGCTGAAAGAGAGGAGTAATTATTTGTTACGTGGTAGTAGCTGATGTGGATAAAATCCAAAGTGGAACAACGTTTCCAGTTACACTGATACGGTACAGCTGAATTTAGCCATCCAGAGCTGCAACTGCAATCCCTCAGAATGTTTTTAGCTCTTGCTCAGAGTCTGAGGGGCAGAGGCTGCACAAGCTGTGTCCTTCAGAAGGAGGAGGATGGTGTCACCCAACAGGCTGATCTATTAAAGCGTTTGTAAAGTTTTCCTGTAGCTTTTGTCCCTTGGGCAGCCAACACTGCGTACCCACCTGCCCTCTCTGTTGCTCCTCTGCACCCAAGACTTTCGGTAAGACTTTGGTGGAGTATGAGATTTGATCCTTAGGAAAAGTGCTAGCCTGTTTTCATCCTCAGCCCCTAGACAGCAGGGCTGGTGAATTTAGTGAGTTCAGAGACTTTTCTCCAACTAACAGGACGCTGTTGAAGCTGCACTTTGTGGTGGCTAGTTTGTACTGTTTCTAGCAGAAGATTGCTTCCAAATGCCTGGAAAAAATTACAAGCCAGAATTAACAAACCCTCTTTCAGACTGCTAAATACCAAGCATGCAAATTAGAAGAAGTGAAGCTTTTAATCTCCCTTTACACATAAAGAAAGATGTTTTTCAAACTTGGTATCAGAAAGCTCAAGGAAAAACCCAGAACCCAGGTTTGTAGATAGTCCATTTAAAACTTGGATTTAATCATAGCTAGTTTGGCTAAATAAAGCAAAACCATTAAGAAATAATAAAAACAGAAGTAGAACTGTATAATGACTGGAGATAAGAAGCCATGATTACATCTAAGTGATGGTGACAAAGCATCTGTGCTTTCATTCAATCCACACACCATTCCAGGAGTGATCCAAGATGGAGTATCACAGATGTTCTGCTCATGTTTGAGCTGAGTTACAGCAGTTGTGATGAATTTACTCCTAACCTGAAATATCAAAGAGCAGCCTGAGAGCATGATAAGCGACACCTACCTTTCTTCTTCTGTTTTGCTTATTTCAAGTACTGTCTGTTTCAAATTATTAACCTAAGGAACAGTCTTATCTTGTGACGTCCCTGTGTATATATTTCATGGCATCCAGCAACCACAAATCTCAAAACCATCTTCGCTGACAGGGTGTTCTGACATTTTCACTGGTCTGAATTATTTGGGTTTTAGAAGAAATACTTTTTTTATTAAGCAGCAAGTAACACAAGTAGGAGAGATTAATACTCCTGGAGATCAAAGACACTCATGTGTTCTATTTTACATAAGCATGTTTTAATGCTTTATGGATGTGACAGAAAATTTACAGGACATGTAAAGGTATAAATAGAATTTCTGTCTCTGAATAGAGACATTTACAGATAAACATATGCACTCACTATCTTGCCTTGCAGACTTTTACAATATAGACCTTCAGCTGAAGGGTTATAATTGTACATGCCAGCAGAAAGGACTGCAAGGCAGAGTGCAGGGGCCACACTTTATAAAGCAAAGACTTTTCAAAGGCCTCAAGCTTTCTCCTTCTATGACTGGAAATTTCCACTTATTCAGGTGCTGGTGACTGCCACACCACGTTCTCCCCTGGACAAGAGGATATAGATTTAGTAAAGTGTCAGATCATGCAAACAACTTACCCTGAAACTGTTGTGAAACTGTAGGGTGAAGGGCTGAGCTGAAGGCAGAGCTTTGCTTTTCATGTCTGGTTCCTGGGACAGAGCTCTTAAAAAGCTTCCCTTGCCTCCTTCTGCTGTTGTCCAGAGCTGACAACAGTTATCACCTATTTCCTTTCCAAACTTCCCTGAGCCCATATTCAGAGCTCCACAGCAAAGAGGAGTTCACTCAGGATGAAGTGAGCTACTTGGGCTAGGTAAAGACTAATCAGAATGTTTCCCGTTTCTTCACTTTACTGGGTCAGTAAACTTCGATCCATTTTTTGCTTCTTAATTTTCTGCTTCTGTCTAGAGTTGGAACGGTGTGAATACTGTGAAATAGAACATCAATGAAGAATTTATTTCTTAAAATATTCTGTAAGAGCTACCTGCCCTGAGATCCTTGTATTTTGCCAGGAGTTCCAGTGGACGGTGCAAAGCCTCCTCCTGTGCAAACAAAAGTAAATCAAGGAAGGTTTTATGTTTGGCATATTTACATAAAATTGTTATCTAAAGCCTTCACAAATACCCCTTTTTCTCTCCCTCATTACTGTTGTTTTTAAGAGGCTGTCAGGATTTTCTGCAGATGGGAAAATGGCTTTCCTTCACCCCCTCACCCTCTGTTGCCAAATATGTAATTATGAGAAGAAGCAGTTCCTGCACAATGTGGTTTCCAATAAGAGTGCACACTTTTTGATCTGTGTATAAAAGCCATAAAGTATTCATGATTTCAAGTGAGGGAAGGCCTGCTGACCACAATAACATGTACATTTGCTGGCTGAAATTGTATGATTTGAGATGGTTGCACAAAGGTAATTCCATGTAATTCAGGTATTACAATAGCATCTCTTATGTCCAGGGAAGCAATTCCTTTGGTCACCACTTAGCTTGGATGGCACAAAGCACACACACACTCAAGCAGAACAAATAAACTACAGCACATGCAGCAAGGAGTTGGATTTAATGATGCAGGACATCTGTCTTACAGCCATCAAAAAGAACCATAGCAGCATTAGTCCCTTCTGCACAATACTTTTTCTTGGTGGAAAATGCTAGCAATTGCCTTGGAAGGGTCTGTGTAGCACATTTTGCTGAACTACCTCAGCTCCTTCATGCTGTCCGTGAGTCCCTGCCAGCACGAGTGAGTTCAGGGGCAGCAGATGGGGCAGTGACATTTCTAATTGGAAATGTATATGCATACATATATTTGGCCAGGTATCACAACTTCCCAAAGATTCTGTATGGGAAGAAAAAAAACTCCCACAACATATTTTTCATTGAGCTTTAGCTTAAATGGCTGTCTTAGCTACGAGTACTGTGTTTGTAAATTCAAAGTTCTTGCTAAAATAATTTCTTGCTGACATAACTAAAAGCAAAACTTTTAATAGTGAGCCTGGCTGCTTGCTCACAGGAGGGAACAGTCACACATTTTAAGTACTAAGATTCCTGTCTGTCCATTTCCCTGTGCTGCACAAAACCTTTGAGAACTACAGAGTAGATTATATTTTTTTCCTTAACTTGTAACTCCTGCCAACTGCACACATCCACTGAGTGTTTTTTTCTCTGAGAGGTTTGGCATCTCTACTGAAGAAGTACCTCCATACTGATTATGAAGTTGATTTAGTTCTTAAATACATTCTGTTCAGTCACATTCCATTTTCATTATATTACCCACAATTTTTGTATTTTTAGCACAGCAGTGCAGTTTAACAATTTCAGTAATACAAATTAAAAAAAGAGAAAAAATAAATGCCATACAAAAAATAAAGACAAACACAGAAAACAAAATAATAGCTTCAGTCCTCTGAAAGTAGTAGAACTGAAATATCAGTCCTTCACTTACAAGATGCCTAAATGAAGAAATAATAAAAAACATAGTGCATATGAGAGTGAGCAAATGTTCACTATGACTCTGAATTAATTTTACCCTGTTTTAGAATGACATGACTTTATTTCACATCTGAGTATCAGTAGAACAGACTGGTAGTTATCTTTCCTAATCATATATCACAGTGCAGTGATGTGGTACATGTCAGTGGATATTGCATGTAGTGGAATTTTCCCACTATCTTTAAAGTATTAAAGTTGCTTTCATGAAACAGATGTAATGTAGACAGAACAATGAACATCATTAATGAAAGTTTCACAGATGACTGTCAGAAAGCAGACTGTCAGCAGGTGTGTTCCTTTCTGATTCCCCAAGCTACATTCCAATGATTTTGACTGCTAATTGTACTGTTTCTCTAACCTGTGAAAGTTTGGGTGATTTTAATATTCTAATTAAGAAGGAAAGGCGATCTTAAAAAAAAAATAAAAAATTTAAAGATTATTCTCTTCTATAATATTCTATTATTCTATTCTATTTCTAATATTCTATTATTGTTCTACTATATAGAATAATCTAAAATATTAAAACAAAAAACCATTATTGTCAGATGAGTAGTAGGGAAAAAAAAGTGGTTGTGGAAAATAAATTATTTTGATTACTGCAGAATGCTCTGTATTTATTTTGACCAAATAGCTTTAAAAATAGGAGGCTTCAATTCCTTTAAATTTGAGACACTTCAGCAAATAAGAAATACTTTTCTGCTTTTGTTTTTTGACAAATAGTTATTATTCAAACATAGATCAATGTGCCACAAAATCACTGTGATTTTGTTGATAAGACAGGACTCAATCTTTGATGATTGTACTCATGTTAGTACTTACCTGACTACCTGAGTTGTCCTTTTGGGTACATCCCACTTGTAAATGACTTTATATGTCTTTTTCTGGAACTGATGAGCAAAGGGCAACATTGCTGTTTTGCAAAGAGTCCAACAGGAAGCAAGTTGTCAGGGGGAGCAGATCAAACCATGTATTTTAACTTTGTAAATTATAATTTTCTTTTATTACTTCTGGTTTTATAAAAAGTAAATGCTCCAGAAAATAGAGAAACTAGACAGACTGATATGCCTCCTCAGTATGCACCTTTAGATATGGATAGAGTAACCAAAATTTAGAGTAAAATAGTTCGGTTGGGAGGGACCTCAGTGCTCACCTAATGCAACTATCTGATCACTTAAGTGTGGATCAAAAGCTAAAGCATATTTTAATGGCATTCTGGACCAGATGTGTCAACTTCTGATAAACTCTACTAGAGGTGGCCAAATCTCCTTGGAGCTCCAAGATGGACATACTCAGCAATATACAATTTTATTTATCCCAATCTTAACGCAGTCATAATGCAAACTATTTTATTTAAATGTAGATAAATCTGCGATAAAATAAAGAAGTGGTATTTCCTTCCAGATTGGTATTGGTTCTACAGCAAATATTTTGTACAAAAGTTACTTTGTTCAAGAGGCCAAGCCCAAATGTCTGTGAGCAGAGTGGGGGGCAACACAGGAGGAAGTGACTCCTTTTGGCCTTGCTGGAGAAACAGCACTCTGCAGAGTCCACAGTCACTGTCACTGCTGTGCTGGGAGTGGAAACACGACTGCTCGCTGTTTTACCATTGCTTCTTTGACAGGTACCATCAATTGCTGTGGTAATCCACTTCTTCACCCCAAAATCACAGTGTTCTGGGAGAAAATACAAAATAAAATTATAAATATAATCTCAGTTTTGAAAATACAGAAGTAAAAAAGGAAAAAAGTATAGGTGGGATAAACGGTTACCTGAAATATACGTTCAAATGCAAAGTGTTTGAAATATTGCTCAACAAACACTGCCATATCCATAAGTCAAGCATTAATATTAGGTTTATTTGAAGGAGATGATTTTTTTCAAACATTCTGTCACTACAAGGGTGACTAAGACACATAATTCTGTGACAAGTGCTAAAATTCTCCATAAGCTCGAGGTGTTCAGCAATTACAATTATAACAATCAGGTTTCTTAGCACTTGGATTGCAGTGGTGCCTCCTGTGAGCAGCTTGTAATCAGGACTGTTGCTTCCCTGCTGCATACCATATAAATATTTATGAAATTAGTAAAATAATATTTTAAGGGTTCTTTGAAATGAGAATCATAGCCAGATCCAGAGCACCTACTAAACATCTAACACCAAGAGGGTGACCTGGAATCCCTTAATTCTGCAGTAAAGATTGCTTGACATCTCCAAAGAGCAACCCACAAATCCTACACAATGGGGGGCTGGTTCTGCGCCATGCAAGATAACTTTCTGCAGAGCATGGCAGACTGAAATAATCCTTATTTTCCAAGGCAGTTTCCACTGTAATTTGTATTTTAAGGAATTAACAGTCTGAAAAGCACATAGCATGGCACAGTAGAGCATATGCCATAACCTAAGGATTTTGCTGGACGAATAAGATAGAAACAGAGACAGATTCCTGACTCTGATGGGTCTTGACCATATACATTCTTTGGATGTTTAAACTGATGTCATGGGTGCTTGCCATAAAATTCTGCCTTTTTTTGCAGTGGTCTAGCATGTTTCCAAGGGATATCACAATGACCACTGTTCTGGGAAATACAAGATGGTAGGCAAACTAAACTGTCTCATTTTTCACCACAATAAAGAATGTGGCTGTTTTATCAAAAAAGTCCTAACACAAGAAGTGCATTGGTGTAACCTTTAGATCAAATCACTGAGTCTTTCAGTGACATTCTCTGTTTTTATGTTCTATCTGAAGGCTGAGAAACTAAGAAAAACTCAGTATATTTTGAGGTACATTGCCCTAGTGTGCACTGTAGTCAGAAATCTTTCTGTCTGGTGTCTCTTGCTGGGCCTGGATGATTTTTCTTAACGAACGATGTTGCCTGCATGCTTTATATTAGTTTTTCTCTATTCATTTCTGTTCATTTCTGTATTTCATTTCTGTTGTGGGGCGGGGGTGGTGGGTGGAAAAAGGTAATCTTTGACTTTTAAACAGGCAAGATAAATACCTAAATGTTCAGAAAAGAAATGGAATATACTCTGTTTAGGCTTTAAATTCTTAATAACACTTCCAAAGTTGTATCAAGCCCAGAATAAAAGGAGGAGGTTGGCTGCAAGTTAGCGCTTCTCTGTAAAATCAACAACTGCTCTCAGAATTACAGTGCTGGAGAGCTTATCCTTGCTGACGACTGACAGGCTATTTCTTGCTGAATAAAAAATGAGCAATCAAACATGAAAGGAAGCCCTGTGCATAGAATCAAGTTCTACACATCCTTAAGCATGACACAAACTTACTTAAGTCAATGAAGGCATTTTTTAGGAGGTTTTTTGCAGCTTGGCCCCAATAAGGTGAGTGCCTACACGTAATGCTCCTTGTCACCATCGTCCCAAATGACTCAAACGACTTGCAATGTGGCAGAAAGCTTTTCACCTGTAGACTGTCAGTTCGAATCTGTCAAGCAACAAAAAGTTCTTCCTGCAAGAAATTTTATGCAAAAACTCCAAGCAATGCTAGAAGAATATTAAGGCTGCATGTGTAGTTATACTCTCATTTCAGGCAGGCCTGTCATTCATTTTTAACATCCCCCTTTTGGCTACAGCATGATGATCCCATCTTTAATAACTCAATCACATAGCACCCTTCAAGCAGTATGGTACAGGCATTTTCCCCAAATCTGCAGAAATCTTTGTTTTGATGAACAGAAATCTTTATTCAGCTACTGAGCTTCTCCCAGTCTAAATGGAGAAACACAAAAATAAGCACATATTTGAATGACACTGTACTTCACAGTCACTGTCATGATCAAAGTTTAGTTGTATTGAAAATGTCTTTCCTGAAAATCGATTGAGTAAAAACACCAAAGCAGAAAGGAGAAATTTTAACTATGGGAAAATGGGTCCCTTATATAACCAGAAATATTAGTGATTGCTAGCTGTAGGTTAAATACCTTTTGGCTCCTAGGGTGTTTGCTTTCTTCAAATGAAATGCAAGAGATCTAAATGCTCATTTAGCCTTTCTACAGGAAAATCTGACTCCATTCAGCTTTAAACTGAATCTTTTCAAAAGGTAGGTTTTTTTACCTTGATTTCTTGAAGAAACTACACTTTTGAATGTCTTCGGTTTCCTGCAGATCTCTCCACATAGTAGAAAACTTCCCCACCTCCCCTTACTAGAAACGTGCTGCACAGAAATCCCCTACAAAACAAAAATCCTGCTTTTGGCTAGGCAAGTGACTCAGGTTCACCCCTCTCCACGTACAGTTTTGAAGATGGTTTTGTTGAAGGATTGATCACTGGTTGAATCAGCATTTTTCTATGCTCTGTATGAAAATAAAAAATAACTAAATTAAGGTGGACTCTCATGAGGTGGTCACTTGCATTACTACTGTTACTGCCAGCAGAGTTTTTCTCTGTATGGTTGTATAAGGAATCTTCTGCAATGTCCTGGATATTCTTTAGGGAAAATATGTGTTGAGAGCCCTGAAGAATCCTGCAAAGCTTGGAAAAGACAGAGCTGGAAAGTTTTTGTAATTTTGTAATTTGTTTGGGCAAATGATCCCAATCAGCACTATCAGGTCAAGGCTTTTGGGAGCTGTTGGGCTGGAGACAAACTCAGATTTAGTCATACAGTACTGAAATTAAGAGAACTATTTTCTGCTTTAAATGAGGTGTTAATTATCCCAGTAATTGAAAGCTGACTAATTAACTCGGAGAGTGATTGACATCACTCAAGTACAGTTGTAAAAAATGCTGAGCCACTGAGGAAGCAGGTAGCAGAGTGCAGTCAAGGATCCCTGGTCCACTGAGGGATCCTTGCTTTGAATGGTAATTTTGGCTGACCACTCGAGCATCCAGGAGGAGGACGAGGCTGCAGGGCTCAGAGACCTGTGCCAGAGTGTCCTGGCCCCAAGTCAGAGACCTGTGCTGGTGTCCCCCTGGCACACCTGGGCTGCTCCTGCAGCCACCAGCTCCGCCAGGGGCTTCATCTCTCCCGCCTTCTCCCCACATCCCCGTGGGCACTGAAGAAGAAAGAAGAGAAATGGAGAGGTTTGGATCCAGCAAGTACCTCTGTAACTCAGCCTCAGCCTGAAAGGAAGGCTGGGAAATATTATTAACCAGAGAAATGAACAGCTTCCGTTGCCTTGGAGCTATTGTTTTTCTCTCTAGCAGGGCTGCTTTGAATATTAAGGAAACTAATAGGGATCCAAATTAAAAACTGTGATTAATGGTAGTGCCTTGTGTGCTTATGCTGTGAGAAAGCAAGGGATAGTAGAAAACAATCCAAATCCTGTCTTACTAAAATGAACAAGTTCATTACATTGTATGGTGGCTTCTGCAACAAAGATATTCTATAGGGCAAAGTAACTTCTATGTTAGTGTTTGGCAGAAAGCTACTGTTCTGGTGGAAACTGAAAACATGTCTTCTGCACATTTTCTTTAATTTGGTTGGGGTTTTTTGTGCTTTTTTTTGGTTTTTTTTTGTTTGTTTGGGTTTTTTGTTTGTTTTTTTAAATTGTGTTGTGGGTTTTTTTTTGCAAGTGGTGCTGTTGAAGTCCAGAATACAACTGTGACTATATCTTGTAATGACATGTTCATTAATATTATTTTTAGATGCAGCTTTTCCAAAGATGCCAAAAAAAGATGCATCTTGTTTGCAGGCATGGTATTAATTTAAAACATTTTTTCTTGCTTCTGTTGTTATCTTCAGTTACCACCCCCATATCAGCCCCATGCTCTTCTGCATTCTTTTAGTTTTCTTTTCAAGACAAGTTCCAGCTCTTCTATAAAAATATCTTTTTAAACATTTATTTGACTACTGTACTTATTATTCACACAGCTTTTCTATATGATACATATGGCCACAAAATGATAGGCTTTTTCTTAAATCAACAGATGCTAAAAATGTTTATTCATAACGAAATACAGAAACAAAGATAATAACTGATTAAACAAATAATGAATATGTGTATATGAGTTTATCCATCTGTATATAAAAGCTTTAGCAGCAGACACAACAAAGGGTCTGGAGTTTCTTTTAGCATTGGCTGGTGCAGTCCAAGCTCATACTTAGCCTGATGCAGGTGTTCCCTTCACTCTCCCCATTTGGGTCAAAGCTGTAAATACTGTTACAGTCTGAAAATATTGAGTTTATTTGGGTGGATGCCATTTCTGTGCTAAAGACCCACATTAGGTCTTTCCATATCCTTTCTGTACAGATACAGACCTCATCCATAAAGATAAATGGTCATCTGAATATTTTCTGAACATCATAGACAGTAGACACCAAACCCTCCCACAAATTAACAAAAAGTAAAAATCCCGCAAACCAAATGACCAACCAAACTCTACTGACTTGTGGGAAATGTGTGCAAGTTGTTTCTCCTTACAAGCTGTACCTTGTGTTAAGAGGTGTTAAGCAGCCACAGCTTAGAGTATTCCAGCATTCAGAGTGCTCAAAAATCCAGTGATAATATGAGACAATTAATTTAAACCTGTGCTAAATGTTCTCAGATTTGGCTCCTGTTTCAGTTTTATCAGTCATGGTCTGTTCAAAACTGAAGAAAATCTTTTTGTATTGTTTTACAACTATTGGGCAAATTGCACATGGTGAAAGTTGATACAAACATTAATTTTATTCAGAGCTAGAAAGTCTTTGCAATGGTTATGGTGAGACCACATGACGCAGTTCAGTCTGGACAGGTTTTATAAGTATTGAAAATTAATCTAAACTTATGTTTCTTCAGAGATTAATCCAAAAAAAGTTCCATGGCATTAAGACTTTTCATTTCCTAACTCTGAAAAGTGACACTCGCTTGCTAATAGGGTAAGTAATTGCTAATGAACAGATAGGGGACCTCAAGGATGTTCCTATAACAGCTGTAGAGTGTCTGTAATGCTCCATGCAATGAGAAGGAACAATTCCCATATTTTCACTGAAATTCCAAGAATAGCTAGGTTTCATTCAAAGGATCTGAAAAAAAAGAAGATCCAAAAAACTCAAACAGCAGTTTTCTAAAAGTGACTGTGAGTGGTCTTTCAGATTTGCAGACAAAGGCACCCTGCACTGCTGGGGGAACAGGGCTACCAAGTGTGAGCCTGCTTTAGGAGGTGCAAGGAGAACAGAAGCGTGATGCTCTTGCTGGAGCTGAAGTGTCCATTAATGCAGAATTATGCTTCTGAGTCTCCAATCATGTTGTTCTGAAAGGGGTTTCACTGGAAATCTGGCTACATTGTAGAGAGAGATGCAGAGCCTGGAGATCCCAATTTCCTTGCCCAGGTGGCTGAGCTGGGGAGACACGGATCTCAGGGATGGTTGGCAGACCAGAAAGCTGGGAGTGCATCCTGGACCAGGCACAGAAACTGAACTCTGCCCCTGAATAGTTAGATAAAAGGTTGTGTGGTTGAGTGTCCTCATAATAGCAGACTAAGGTAGGCAAACAGTACTGGATGTTTATTTAAACATAGAGACTTCAGTATCTTGTAGTCCCCCCAGACTTCTGTATATGTGTCTTCTCTAAAGGAATCCCTGCTCAGCTTTCTTTTAACTCAGTTTTTACTTCTCCATGGGTCAGTGTTAATACTGAATGCAATATTTAGTCTAACTTATGTGCCAAGAAATAAAGAATTCTGTGTTTGTGGGTCGTACGTGTCTTCAAATTTGTAGACTGTTCAGCAAATAGGAAATCCATAGTCTACAAAATGTAAAGCTGCTTTTACACTGTTTTCAAAATATAGTGTACAGTGGTCTTAGTGACAAAAATATAAGTGTTTAATGATGGAGGTGTTGATGCCAGCAAAATGAAACAAAGAGATGATTTATTAGACTTACCAGGTTAGCACTTAATTTACAGAACATTGTCCTGTCTATTTAATAGCAGACAGTGATGACACTCTTGATTTTACATCTTACTGAAATGTTTTGCCTTTTTCTGGCTACTCCATGAAATGTGAATTTAAGTCTAAGAATGAAGAATGAAGTTCTGCACAATAATATTCTATCATCACTTATGGATAAAATAATTTGTTTAGGTTTATACACAGATGAGAGAAGGTTTTTCACTTTAGTATGGTATTTGATGACTACAGAAAGCTTAAGGAAGAAAGGAGAAGTAGTGTATTGAAATCTACAATCTGAGGGCGAATTCAAATCCAGACTTCCCTGCCCAGCCATTACCTGCTAGAACAGTTTTGCAGCTCACTCACTAGACACCAAGCTACCTCCTCTGCAGGAAACATAATTGGTATTCTGAGGACCTTATTTGTCATGGAGTAGTACAGAGAGTGGTCACCTGTAGATTTTGTAATAGAATAAAGGACTGTATTGTCAATATTCGAGCAGATCTTAGGGACGGAAAACTCTTTGTGTTACTCAGCAAGTACACTCTGTTAAACTCATGGCATGTGCTTCTGAAAGTGGAAATTCTCTGTGATTGGGGTTGAAATAGTGAACCATTTGGGTAATGCTTACCCTACACACACCACATCCAGGGTTGGTTTAATCCTGTGTCAGAATTAGATGAATTCCTTGCTATGCAGCTGTGTGGGTTGACCCTGGCTGGATACCAGGTGCCCACCAAAGGCACTCTATCACTACCCTCTATGGATGCTAGCTGTGAAGCAGGGAGCAAGGTGCCTGTGGAAATTGCAGGTCACATAGCTTTCTCAGTCTTGCCTGGGAAAGTGCAGATGTTGCTCTATTAGGAACGGCGAGAAGAACGACACAGATTCTCTTGGGAGTCAATCAGGAGAATTTCTCTCAGTTTATTGCTTCAGATCTTTTTTATAGACTGATACATGAAAAGTACAGAAAAGAAACTCTTATTGGTTAGTGAACCAACACATCACCATTATTGGTCAGTGGGGTACACCACCCCTCAACCTTCTCTTGCAAGAAAACAAGGAACAGACTAACAGCACCTGCAAGGCTGTTTTCTATCTCTGAGGATTGTTTTAATTCCTCCTTATGAATTCTCAGGCCACTTTCCCAGGCTAGACTGAGAAAGCTATGTGGCCTGCAATGTCCACAGGCACCTTGTTCCCTGCTTCACAGTTAGCATCCATAACCCTCCTCAGCTAGAGAAAATATAATGAAATACTCATGGGCTGAGAAAAGGACAGGAAGAGATCACTCAGCAATTACAGCCATGGGCGAAACAGACAACTTGATCTAAATTAATTTAATTTACTGGCAATCAAATTGGAGTTGGGTAATGAGAAGTAAAAATTTAACCTTAAAACACCTCATGTAATTAAAGATCCAAAGACAGCTTAACAGAGACCATAATGCAAATTTCAGACTGGCTTACAACCTGGACCCCACTGGTCCCTTAGGGCCAGCACAGGACATGGTGTGCTTTCAAACTGACAAGCTGAAAATTTAATCACTAAATATGAAATGGCTATTATTTGTCCAAAACAGGTGACCACTCCTATCAAACATGATACTGGCTGCGCTGTCAGAATTGCAACAGAAATAGAACAAACTTCTGAACATCATTGGTATGGTGTTTTTATGAGATATGCACCATCTGCAAATGGCATATTGCATCTTATATTACATCCTATGATTGTTGTATTATTGTACTGTATTTTATTAGTTTTGCTGATAATATATTTTTATATCTATGTTTATCACATATCTCCCTTTGCTGGAAAAATGAATCACCAGTTGCTACCTGATTTCGGCTTAAATGAGTGCCCAAATCTTCCTCTGATTGTGGCAAGAATTCCACACCTCACCGAGGCTCTGATTTTTCTCAGAGTTTGGTCTGTGGCAAGGGTGACTGTCCATTCAGCTCTGGTTTTGGCCCAACATACAGCTGATGCCACACCACAGTATGTACTGGCACAGCCATTGGGGCACGGAGACAGCAACATAGAAGTTAGAGAGTTTGTGAGCTGGAGAATTCATGAATTAATAAAGTGATGAATTAGAGAATTCATGTTATCTGAATAAAGAGCAGTGAGACCCATTTTTTTTTTTTTAAATTTAATGAGGTCCTAATATAAAATTTAATTTTTTGAGTATGTCATTGTGTAAACTGAGATATCCAAAGAGTACATTACAATCCAGTGTGTGGTAGAAGTAAAAAAACTGGAAAACTGTCCTTTTCTTCAATTTGTGAATCTATCTAAGGATTATTCAGTTTAGATGTGAGATCAAGACACCATAAATTACCTGTAAATTACAGTAAACAATTCTAGTAAACAAATCTATTTATTTTTAAAGGAAGGCAGCTCTGTTGTGGCCTTTGAGGATAAGAAAAATCTTTGCCAAGGCACCTAAGCTAGATAAGAGTTAAAGTTTCTCTCTTTTCTTTGTCTGTCACTATTTCTGTAGGTGTTAGGAGATTTGCTCTGAGACATGTCTCGATCCAGAAAAGCTGGGGTGAAGTAAGGTTGTTTGCATTTGTGCTTTGTGAGGGTTTACTTTAAACAAATTATTCAAGTTCAGATATTTAAATATTTGCTCTTTTTCTTGTTTCAGCCTATGAAAATTATTTCTATCCATAAAAGAGATCTTAGCGTTTCCCAAGGCCTTGTGCTGCTGCTGTAAGATTTGTCGGTCTTTCCTCTTTTGCTTCCCTACCGTTGTCCTTATCTAGGGAATTTTCCTCTGCAAAGGAGACTACAAAGCTTACAGCATGCCATGCATATCTTACATGCTGTCCTGGGAGTCAGCTGCAGAGTCACCATTTCTGTCTGTTGTCCAGTCAATGAAAATAGATTCTCAGTCCTACGATTACGAATCACAACACGAGTCCTGGCTGCCTTGCCTGACTTCGCTTGCTTTATACGAGCAAAAGGGAAGATGGAAAGGGCCGGGTTTTCAAAGGAAAAAGCTACACCACTATTTAGTTACTGAGCCAATACGCTAAATGTAAATCCACCCGGAAAATTTCAGCGGAAAACTTCCTTTCCTTTCTTAAGAAGAAGCTCTACAATTATTTGCCGTTTGATAAGAAAGCAGTCTGTGCAGGAGCTCTGGAAAAGCTGTTTCCCAGCAATCTGAGAGCAGCGCTCTCTCATTAGGAGTCACGGGCGGGCGGTGACTCCGCCGCGGCCCCTCGAGCGCCGGCAGTCAGCGCCTTTGATTGCTGCCATCGCTCCGAGAAGTGACAAAACCTCCCCTTCACCTGATGCGGCTGAGAAAAACAGCGATTACCCAAAGCCTGGGTCTTGCTGTGGCGGCCTCTCTCCTGCCGTGTGCGGGGCTGAGCGCCGCTCCCGGGGCCGAGCAGCTGCTGGCCGCAGCGGGTTCGCACGGCCGGGCACTGCGCTCCCTCCCCGGCTGGGTTAAAGCGTGCTGGGACGGAGAACCCGAATTGCCAAGGGATTAGTAGCCGTGTTACACGAGACTGCAGGTTTAATTCAAAGCCCACACCTCTTTTGTGTCTGGCACCTTTATCTTAGTAACGTCGCTGTGCGAGGGGAAGTGATTGTGGAATTCACCTGCGTTTTCCTCCTGCGTTTCAGCGCCTGTTCCTTTAGAAATTCAGTAATCATTTGGCAGAGAGCCTGGTAGCAAAATCAGACAATAAACTAAAAGTTGGCCATTGCGTTTTGCTTCCTTGCTCATGAGTAAACAGCACAAAAAAAGAAGCAGCAATACACAGTCCAGTGAGAAAATGGAAATCTTAAGAGCAAACAAGTAGATAATGAAGTAAAAGCAATTCTGCAGAGAGGTGGCAAAGGAATATCCTTACTGTATGGAGGTCTTAAAGGTCTGTCTGTCGGAGGCCTTACAGCCTTGCAGAAGTTGAGGCATGTCTCTGTTGCTGACTCTGCCATGGGATGGTTATCTCACACAGAGCAAGCTGCTGAGGTCAGAAATCCTGGAGGATTTCTCAGGGAGACTTGTCAGGTTTCATTAGTCGATGTCCTTGCTTTTCTACTGCATGAATCCACCATGCAGGTCCATGGGAAGCAGCTAATGAAGGTCTTTAAATTTCAGTTAGCAGCCTGACAATGGAAAAGTGATACGTGGGTACAGCGGCTCTCAGCTGCTTGCAAGGAAGGAATGGGAAGTACTCCTTGTGGTCTCAGCAAGGAATAACAAAAGGCGTGGGGGAGATCTGTTCTGACATCTGGTTTGTGTTGTTGCTAGCCATCGCTGCACAACCTTCCCTGTGGGCTGGGGTGACCTGAGGCTGTTCACAACTGTGGCTGTGGCTTGTCACAGGTTTAAGTGACAATACTTTTGGGTTTCTGGGTTTTGTCCTGTTGCTAGTGTCACAAATAGTTTGCATAATGATTGTCAGTGAGCAAGTGGGAAGTGCAGAAGTGCAATTCATTATCCTCAGGAGAGTATCATTTTGAGGCATTCCCAGGGCTCAGGAAGAGCAGATTTCCTTTGGTATGTCCAGGGCTCCTGTAAGAGTAACTACACTCCTAGGCTGTTTTACACACAGAAATTCTAGACAAGTCATTGAGCATCACTTCCCATTTCACATCTACAGCACCCCAGACATGTGTGACTGTGAGCAACCCTTCATCCCACAGGTGATAGACTTGCTGTCCCATGAGCATAGGGTGCTTCTGGGGTGGCACACCCTGGACAGAAGCAGACTTCAGGACATGCAGGCTGATGTGATGGTCATTCTAAGGAGAGGAAGCACTTCGTTCTGAGCTTTAGTATCTCCTCCACAAAGAACTCACTGAGTCTTTGCTGACCAAAGTCTGCACAGGAGTCCACAAAAACTGTATCTTAGCTGAGTATACAGGCTTGATTTTTCAGCAAGTGTTTGAGGAGAACATTTAATGGACATTAGAATTCTAATTCTGAATGAATTATTCGCAGAGGTTGAGGTTTGCTGTGAATTTAGCTGCTTCTTCAGCTCATGAGCTTCCTACAAGCAACATGCAGCTTTCTCTGCATTATTTGTTATTCAATTTTAATCAAGTAGGGCCTTAACTTAGAACCAAACTAGGGGCATGATGATGAATTTCTATGGGAGAATCTGACCTTGCATTAATTTATATGTTGTTTTCTCTCCCCAAGAGATGGAATTATAAATAGTCTGAGAGAAGCATCCACTACTGAGTGTATGACTTCAAGTAGCCCATGTGTGTTGTGTTCTGGTACATGGTGTACCTGACAGATGCTTTAACTCTGGTAGTCAGAGAGACACTCAAATCTTCACTCACGGTTTTGTGCCTCCTCAAGAGGCAGGGAGCATGTTAGGGCAAGATGGCAGATGGTGAAATTTATGATGCTTTAGGAAATGTTAAATATGGTTTTTTTTGGGCTAAGGACATCCTGCCAATTAATTATTATTGAGTAAAATTCTAACATGAAGTGGCCACTGGCCACAGTTCCTGCCAAGTCCATATAGTTTCAGTTATAGTGAAGTATTAGAGAATTCATGTGAAGTATTTCACAAGGATGTGGCCTGACACATTTCTTCTGTGCTGGGATGCTGCTGATACCTTTTGGGAGTTTTGTCTCTCTACTTTGTGGAAAAAAATAAAAAACTTAAGTTGCTATGGATCACAAGTTTCATTTATTTTCTAAAAGCATTAAGGAGAGGCATATGTCACAGGCTCAGGCAGAGTTCACCAGTTATCATGCCATATTTCTCTGGGGCTTTAATATTCTTTCCTACCAAAACACCTAAAGCACTTCAAAAGGTTTATATTTTTTTTTTTTACTAGCTTGGGTGTTTTTGTTGTTCTTTGTTGTTGTTATTGTTGGGTTTTTTCTTTTTTTTTTTTTTCCAAATAGTAAAATTTGAATGGTGCTGCAGATATATGACATACAACAGCCTGGGGCTAGAAAAAATACAAAAGTACTGATGAAGAACTGTGCAGAGTTGTTATGTCCAAAGGACATCTGCCTGTGGCCTGTAACAGGCCAGATAGTATTTGCTTTGCTTCTCTATTGATTTTCCTTCCTGGCCTCGAGGGGCCCCAGAGAAAGCAGGAAAGGTTGGTGTTCCTCAGCCCTCTTAATACAGACATACCCAAAATTATTTGTCTGAAATTTCCATGGCTCTGCAGAGAAGTGACCCCAGAGCACCTCACTTGCACCCTCAACATGTTCTGCCTGGGCAAGAAGAGAGGAAGACATCATGGTGACAGTGAATTCAGTTTCAAGTCCTGCCGTGGTGCCCTGGGATACGGGATTCATGCTCTGCCTGTGATAAGACAGCATCTAGTAGAAAGCTGAGATAGTTTTTTTCTTCAGCCTTCCCAGGTAGGAATGTGGGCTTGGATCTTTCACTGGATCCCTTCTTCTCCATCCAGGCAGCTTCACAGGGGTATTTGTCACGCCTCAGGGTAACAGAGCGACTTGTTTATCTGCTGCAATGAGCCCTGCTGAGTCTTCAGAGGAGTGGAATTACATTCTGGATGATGACTTGGGCTGCAGCCATGTTACTAAACATTGGCTAAAATTTCTCATGGTTGTTGCCCTCACTTTATCCCCCATCAGTGGGAGCAGAGTTAGGGGCAGTAACATAGAAAAATCTGCAGAAAATGTTGTCATTTTATCTACTCTGTCATCTTGCTGTCTTCAGCTGGATGACATGGTGCTGCAAATATTGTAAATATTGGTTTATGCTTGTGTTGATCTCCCTGTTGGTTCTCCTGGCAAAGTTCGGTTAATTTTTCTTTTAGTGGTGGGTAAGACAACAAACCCTTCTGCTCCCATTCAGCAGTGAACATCTCCATTTATTCAAAATTAAACTTTTAAAAGAGATCAAACTCAGTGTCAGGGTCCCTTAGGATATTCAGCACTCGGTTTTGAGAGCCAGTGAGGAAGATTGTCATGTTTCTGGTTTAATAGAAGCTGCAGCTTTTGCTGGCACAGCTCTGAGCAGGGTAGCTCAGCCTGGGAGCACGTGGGGTGAGGAACAGCTGCAGAGACAGAGAGGGGCTGCCAACCTGTGGACAAGGATGTGGTGGGTTTTAAGTCTCGTTTAGATAATGCAGGTTTGAAATCTTTTGTTTAGCCTGTTTTAGGGACAGGGAGCTGGGTGCATTGTCTGCAAGTGTAGTAACAACCTGCTCTGTGCCACTCCCATGGTCTTCAGGAGGCTACACAGTCTGATTTCCTGCCATTCATGATGTATAATTTGTGTCATCAGGGGAATTGTTTGGACAGAGAAAAAGAGTTTAATTAGGAGAAGATAATTCCTTCAGGATAAAGGTGGCTATGTATTGTCCCTTCTCAACACAGAGAAAGAGAGAATATAAATTAAATATTGAGCATGAAATAAGAGATTTAGATAAACAAAAATAGGTGCATTTCTGTTGGTACATCAAAGTCAGTTCCTTTCCTAGAATCTGCAAACCCACACTTCTCTAAGTCACACATGCACAAAATCCACCCCCTTGCCTTCAGCGAGTCCTCACAAGACCTGGGAGTCGCAAGAATGGCTCCTGGAAGTAAAGCTGGGTGAGGACAGTTCCTTTCAGTCACTAGCCTACTGTATAACAACTGCTCTGGGCTCTAACTAAACCTTGTCCATTGCACCCTGGCCCTGGATTTTTAAAGCAGGTGCTAAAAAAAAGGCAGCAGGCTGGAATATGGAACATGATCCCATATGCCATCCATTCCCTTGGAGATGGCAGAGGGACTCAGGGGGAACTAAGGCATAAAAAGAGCTTCTTTGCAGTGGTCACAGTTAACATGTCTGTACGATACAAGGAGGGTGAAAAGAAGGAAGGAGGTATGCAAAGCTGATACTGATGGAAACCCTATTACTTAGGCAATGTTATTCAAGAACAATTTATCTGTGAGAAAATATGACACTTGTAATGTAGCCAAGTCCTTTGCAAGCTGTAGAGGCAGCTGCACAGTCTTGCCTGAGGCATTGAGTATGCCATCTGAGCAAGTTACAAGGAAATCTCTATTTAAATAAAAAGGGTAAAAAAAAAAAAGGCAGTTCATGAATATTAGGCACTTTGTGTCCTGCCAGAATGTTCGCTTTTCATATCAAGGGTCTGATTCTTCAGAAGTACTTTTTTGTCCTCTTTTGGATTGCTGAAAATCCAATTCAGTGGAGAGAAAGTGTAAGGAAGCCAAAATCATATTCATCCATGAAGTATCTTTGAAATAGAGCTTTCTGGATTGTCCTATATTTGAAAGACTCTTTCATGGGTACATGGTGTGTGATTCAGCCACAAGCAGAATGAGATTCCTCTTGTTAAACTGCAGGCATCTGAAATGTCTTCATCTGAGCTATCTCTCAGCCCACCCTACAATAATCAATGGAGATAAATAAACAACTACATAGGACTGCTACTTCTGAAGTTTTTTGGATATCCATGTAATCAAAGATGATTTGTACCTGAGGACTACCATCTTCTTTCTCTTGACAGTAGAGATGCCTTTAGACATCTACCGTAAAGTTAGGGAAAATAAATCCCAGCATGAAAGTATGCATCATTTTAAAATTGTTAGCTCATGTAGTCTGGATAGCCACAAGGCATCCAAATCCTGCCTTCTCAGCTTTTCTTTTTACATTGTCTGGGACAGATTCTCAGTTTTCTACTCAAATTCTTCCTTTTCATTCTACCTGCAGGTGCAGACAGCAGAATACACCTTGAACAGTACCCAGCAGTACAGCAGCCTCCTAAACTGTGTGTGTCCAACAAACAAGGTGAGTTCTGTAGTAAATCTCAGCATATTGGGTGTTGATAAATGGCCTGACAGAACAGCTGATGGAGATTTTTGGATGAATGTTTGTTATTAGAAAATCACAGCAGTAAAAAGGACTGGTGCGAGCATTGTGGTTCCAAACAAATTTTCCCAGTGGAGATTTTTGATTTGTGATACTGGGAGATAGAGTGAGCTTGGTCAGCTACTAGGAATAGCCCTGGTTTATGTCCTGGGAGACCTCTAATTAGATCTGGAAGCTGAATTTGTGTCTGAAATGAGTACAACTGTTTCCTGTAAAGATATGAAAGAGAAAATTGTTCCTGTCCAGGAGACCTCAGGAGAGAGACTAACAAATTTAAATGCACTTCATGCTTGTTAATGGAAGAGACATAAGTAATAGGGTTTTAACTTCGACTTATATAAACCAATTGCTTTTAAAAAATCCAGATAGTTAATAAAAATTATTATAGGGTCCAGATAGTTTCAGTTATAGGTGAAGCACTGTTACTTTCCTTGCTGCAGAAAACCCATGTTGCTCAATTATTTCTCACAAAGTCTTAATGAATGCAAGAGAAATGACCCTGGAAAAGTAAAGGAGACTCTGAAATTATTTCAAAGCTATTTTGTTTTCCAGGGTGGGAATGTGTTTTGTATCTAACGCACACAGAACTTTATAGTGAGTTCCTGCCTAGCTGGAGATACACACAAATGCTGGCAATGCTTTCTGTTGCTAGAGAGGACAGGGGCAACAGTTGCATAAAACTAAGTAATGGATAAAATCATAGAATGGTTTGGGTTGGAGGAGATCTTCAAGGTCATCCTGTTCCAACACCTCTGCCATGGCAGGTACACTTTACACTAGACCAGGTTGCTCAGAGTTCTACCTACCCTGACCATGAACACTTCTAGGGATGGGGCATCCACAATTTCTCTCAATAGCCTGTTTCAGTGCCTCTTTACCTCCTAGGAAAAAAAATATTCCTACTATCTAATCTAAACCTACTCTCCTCTAGTTTGGATCCATTCCCCATTTCCCTGTCGCTACACACCCTTGTCCATAGCCACTCTCTGGCTTTCATGTAGGCCTCCATTAGGTACTGGAAGACTTCTGTAAGATCTCTCTGGAGTTCTCTCCAGGCTGGACAACCTCAAGTCTCTCAGTCTGTCTTCATGGGAGAACTGCCTCAGCCCTCTGATCATCTTTGTGGCCTCCTCTGGACTTCCTCCAGCAGGCCCACACCCTTTTCACATTGAGGACCCCAGATCTGGGTGCAGCTTTCCAGGTGGGATGTCATGAGGGGAGAGTAGAGAGGCAGAATCACCTCCCTTGACCTGCTGGCCACTCTGCTTTTGGTTGGCTTTCTGGGCTACCAGCACACATTGCTGGGTCACATTGAGCTTCTCGTCAACAAATATCCCCAAATCCTTCTTCTCAGAGCTGCTCTCATTCCATTCTCCACCCAGCTTGTACTTGTGTTTGTGATCCTCCCCACCCAGGACCTTGTACTTAAGCGCTGTCTCACCCCAAACAATCCAGGTGGTGTGGATTGTCTTTGGAAGGTATGAGGTGGAATACTATAACAGTACCAGATTTAAAGTTATTTGGGAGTTTTTTGTAAACATACTAGTGACCTTAGTTTGACTTGTAGGTAGACAATAGCCACTTCTGTTAGCATTCAGCACTATAATTAGCTATAAAGAGTTTTGACAGGATCAATAATTCACCCATTGATCTTTAACATTCATTATTTTGCATCCAAAGGGTGCCTAAACATTAACCAGAAATTGGTTTAGTGACATGGTGTCTTGTGAAATCACCTCTTAAAGGCAAGGGAAGGAAATGCTACACAGATTTCAGGTGAGTTACTGGTGACCCCTTGTCTGGGGCTGGCAGGACCCAGTGGCAAGGAAGTGCCTGCTACCCTTGCCACCATTGATTTCAGCCAGTGCCATGCTCTCTTTAGGTTCCTGCTGGTCTGTATGAATTTCCAGGGCTGGCCCACACAATTCTCTGCTTAAAGGCTTTTGGCAAGATCACACATCTTTCTGTTTGTGGGACAGTGTGGGAGAGCTGGGGGTGCAGGGTATCAGCGTCTGCCGCCTCAAGTGCATAAATAGTCCAGATGAAGACAAAAGGCAGGCAGCAAATTAGGACATAAACTTTTGTCTGTGGGACCAGCAGCCAGTTCCCTGTGTCCAAATGACACAGCTGATCACTGGGAATTTGTACCCTCCCCATCCTCACTCCTTGGCTAGCACCCACCCACAGTCCGCTGCAGTTTTGCAAGGCATTCACATTGCTTGTCCCGGTATAATCTCTCACAGGGTCAGTGTCATTGAGCATAAAAATGTTTCAATGTGCAGAAAAGAGACCTGCAGAGAAGAGACACAGACAGAAAAGCAGCCATGGTTGCAGCAGGGGCTGTGACCTCCTGCTGCTGGCAATATGCAGGCTGATCCCAGCCTGGGGGCAGCAGCTGGCACTGGCAACCCCAAAGCCAGCCTGCCTGAGGCCACCAACCCCAATTTAAATTTGATCTACCTTGCTACATTTTTAATTAAGGAAAGCGGTTCCTTCCATGCTAGTACCCCTGCACCAGTTCACACCATGAAGTTATTTTCAGCATCTAGGGAAAATAGTTGTGTCCTCTGCACAAACCTTCAGCCACCAGGAAAACCTTTGTTTCCCCAGCCCCACTCCCTCCTCAAGCTCAAACAATTAGGAAGCTAGTTATTAAGAAAAAGAACATTAATATGAAGCTAGGAAATACATTATGGGAAAGGACAAATAGCTGAATAGCAGCTAAACTCCAACAGCAGCATGTCTGTCGTTCTCCCAAAGACCTTTGGAAACATGCCTGCTTCATGCGAGCTGGATTTGTATTTCAGGGAATGCATGTGCACTACTACTGTGCTATAAATAAACATCTGCTGTACCAGGTCCACTGGCTTAGTGCATCTTAGTACAACTTCTCTGAACCCTCCCACCTGTGCTTTTTGCCTTTGGATATGCACTGGCTGACCCAAGGCAAGAGCCCACCCTGTCTCCCACAGATTGCATGATTGAGGTCTTGAAATATTTTTGCTGTTTAAATAATACTGTAATTATGTGTCAATTAAGACAGGAAGAGCTTTCTGTGGGTTTTAAGACTGATTTATATCACTTTGGATTGAGCCAGTAATTAATTTGAAGCAGAATTGCACACATCCAAGTAGCTGGCTTAAGTATCTCAGTTTCAATAAAGCTGATGTGACTTCTGTGTGCAGAAATGGCTACAGCTCTGAGGAAAGGAGAGGGAAGGGATTGCAGAAACGACCTGAAAATACTGTGTCATAGCCTCTCTCTTCCTGCTCCTCTTTCTAATTTCACACTTCAGATTAACTGAGTAAACATCTGATGTGTGGCATCCTGCACCTATGCCTAGCAAAGCTGCTCTGATTATACTTCCCTAACTTTTCATGGGAATCAAATGTCCATTCTGGGGTTGATGGTAAAAATCTCTTTTCAGGGTAGATCACAGCCACCCTTGGAAAAGAACTCCTGGTTTTTTTGTTTTTTTTTTTTTGCAAGGATGAAGATAGTTTAATTGTTGCAACAATTTTATTCCCATTTTTTAGACTGTAATTGTAATTTTTCCTATTGTCTGATTTGGATTCCCTTTTCTGCTCCCTCCTCTTGAACACTGCTGTAATATTATGGTACACACATTGTATTTGAAAGTAGAAATGTTCACTTAGGCAGGTGTTCTTGAATTGTCAGAAAAAAAAAGTTCAAACCACAGTACAAACTGACTACCCTACAATATTTGAGACTGGATTTGATAATCACAGGGACTTGGATCAGAAACTTAATTCTCGAGCCACACAAAACATGCTGCTCCAGATATCATTTCTCCAAAGCTGCAGCTTTGGGGAGACATTGTACTGAAACTTGGCTGAAGGTGAGGACAGATTCAGAGATAAGTGTGCTCTGTTGCCATTTGCATAGTCTGATTATATAGCTTGGCAAAAAGAAGACTTGCATTAAAGTACATATATTTTGATCTGACACGCTCACATTTTTATAACTTCCTTGGCAACATTAGGCAGCAATTATTTCTGTAATATTACAGTGATGGGGAAGTTCAGATTCATTAATTTAAACTTCTTCAAACTGTGAGACACTTCGATTTTAAATCTGAATCATATGTTTTGGACCCATTTCTACTCTATGCAATTAATACCGTGATGAATTCCCAGGGAGCACAATGCCAGCATACGAGGATTTTTTATTACCGTTTCCACAATCTCAGTCACAAAAGTCACCAGGAGAAAACTGTTTTGAGTGCCTTTCCCTGGAAGTCAGGTTTTTTGGTAATGTTACTTGTTGAGATATCCTGAATCAGCTCCCCTGCAGCTGCAGACATTTTCCCAGCAAAGAGTACAGGAGCTCTAACTACTTCCTTGTCTTTACATCTTCTATCTTTATTTAAGGGAAATAACATGAGATATTTAGCTGAGGCAAATGCTCTCATACAGAAATAGTCTGAGTGGTTTTTTTGGGGGAGCAGAATATTTCCCCCCTTTTCAAAACAATCTACCTGCACTGCCTCTGCAAAGGACAAGGAACAGAACTGTGCGTTAGCCTTCTCCTTTCCTTTTTGTCATTTTAAGAGCAGAAATTCTGGATTATTAACCTAAAATTCTGAGTCTTGAGCTATTCCAAGAATTTATTCAAAGGTCCAGAGATACTGAATCTCCATGTTATGTTTTTGATCATTAATAAGATGACTTGCAGTTTGATGACAATGCTCTCATCATCAAACTCTTCTTGTTCTCTTCAAAGGTGGTTTTGGGGATGTTAATGCTTGGAGTGGCAGAAAATGCAAATCACTGAAGTTAACTTGTGATTACACTGATTTTTGGAAAACAATGTGGCTTATTTCCTGGCTGTTGTTTTTATTGTGGAGCTGCAGTACAGCAAAAAAAAAGTGGGGGTTAAGAGCTTGTGCTGTTCTCTGTGCATTAAGTCTTCCAGTTTTGAGAAGAAAATAAAATCTAGCTGTTCTCCAAACAAACAACCTTTCACAGTTTTTACTTTTATTTGGAAGTTGTGTGTAGGGTAGAATATGAATAAAAATTAAAAGGTAATTTTGTTGCATGCTTATATTTTATGTAAAGGCAGAAAGGCATCCAAGCATTATAGATCTGTTAAATACCCAAGGGAAGTTACATTGAGTCAGGTTTTGAGGCAAAGTTTATCCATTTAGTCTGTAAATCCTTAAGATAAGGGGTTTTCAAGATTTTCTTTCATTTTTTGTTTAAAGAGTTTATTTCAAATCGTTCCTTTGAAGTATTTCCAACACAAGAACTGCAGCATAGGTTTTCTGCCTGACAACAGAACTGAATGAAATACAAATGGAGCTGTCACTGTTCAAGTTGAGTGAAACATAAAAAGGAAACAAATTACATGAATGGTGAAAACTAGCTTAGCTTTTAAAGCGGTTCTGTTATTGTTAATGTTAGATGTTGTTAATGCAGGCTGTTTACAGCACCTTGTGTTCTTCATCTTTACATATTTGTTTCTTACCTTTAAAAACCTTGAGCCTGAATTTATGTAGCTCCCTAAGCACAATTGCTCTTAAACTTACTTTTGGTTTCTTTTGTTGGGAGCAGTGATGGTGACAATAGCAACAGCTCTGTTGTTTTCCTTGATGACATACCAGAGGATATTCAGCTCTTCAGGCTGTGCTTGCACCTTGATATATTGTGGCAATCATCACACATACATGAACCACAAACTGAAAAAGCTTGGCTTTGGGAATACTGCACCAATCTAAATGACAGAAGATGAAGGACTACAGGAGGGATGTGAGAAGGAGTTGCTGCAGTCCTGGGAGGGAGCAGCTGAGGAACAAAGAAGTCTGGGTAGCTACAGAGCTGCTACTCTGACCTGAGTGTATAAGAGAAGCTGTGTAATATGATATCAGATGCAGATTTTTAAGAATTATGATTAAAAGTTTTAACTTCTGAGCTATGAACCAGAGTACACATTACTAACAATAACATGGATTGTTTTTTATGGAATGCCAGCATTATTCACCAATACGACTTTGATCTAAAAAAAAAGGAATGACATTTTAAAATTTGTTTTCAGTGACCCACGAGGACATGACAGAGAAACATTTTTTGCTGAACCAACAAGCCTTGATGTCAGCTGGGGAAAGGAACTCAGAGACTTCAGTGTGGAGGAGACTTATAATTTCATTACAAAAACAGTTGACTTGAGAAAAGGCTTTGGGAGGACCTGTGCCATGTTAGCCCTTCTGAAGGGTTTGGAGAAAGGGCACAAGGAGCCCCACTGAGCTCCCTGGGACAGGCCAGGAAGAAGGAAGTGACTTCTCTAGTCTTGACAATGTGCTTGAGATGGTATTTGCAGCCATGGGGAATGTTTGATAAATCTGTCCCGGCAGTTTCCCCACTGAGTCACTGGAAAACAGCTGAAGCCTTTACTCTTCATAAAAAGCCTCTTTGAAACAGGGCTGCAAAGGGACTGCAGGCCCCAGTCCAGCAGAAACCCCACACTTTTTCCTTCATAAATGTCTCCTAGATTACTCTGTGTGTGCTACTCTGACTTCAGCATATGCAAGGATTCAAAAGACATTTTGAAGGAAGTCTTTAAAAGCAGAAATCAAATTCTAAATGTTTGAAATTCGGTGTGAGAGGCATGGAAAAATAACCTTGATAACCTTGGCTAGATAGGGCACTACCTAACCCTAACCCCTATTGTCTGCACTGACACCTTAGGTACAGGACCACAGGAGAAGCTGTTTGAGCTGGAGAAAAGGGCTGAAGGACCAGGTAGAGGGAGACAGCTGTGGATTGTATTGAAAGGGTCCCTATCAGACTGGGAAGAGGTCATGATTGTATCTCTGGTGTTTGTTAATGACCTTGTCTCAGAGAGTACTTGTCCGTTAATGGAATTTGCTGATGACATGATCTTAGGACAGAGAGGATTCCTACAAGAAAATAAAGGGATGATTGTGATAAATAATAGAAATAGGATTGGATTAAACACTACAAAATGCTGGCTCATTTGTTTAGGGAAGAATAACAGCTCTTTCTTGCAATATGGCAGGAGTTAATCTGTTGAAAATTACAGATTAAAAAAATAGTCAGAAGGATCTATAATGGTAATGGAGAAAAAAGTCACTTAGGACACCAAAATACATCAAATATTTCACTTCCAGCAGAGATTTACATAGGGATTAACTCCACAGGGGTACATTCTACTATATACACCCCTCTGCAAGGCACTGGTGAGACCTCTCCTGCAGATTCATTGTTGTCATGGTCACACATAATTAAGTGTTATGAGCTCACACTATAATACTTTCAGAAAACAGAATTACCATTAGATCAATGATGTTTTAGAACATATTAAAAAATATGTTATTTTACCCAGCAAAATAAAGTACTTTCTAGTAAACGTCTCAAGGGTACAAAGGCCAGGGTGGGAAGGAAATACTTAAACTAAAGAACAATGCTGTCATTGCATTAAATGCATATGTAAAACATAAAGAATTTCCTAACAGAGAAATGAGGATTTGGATCCTCTAGTCGGAGTAGTAGGGCCCAAATTCCTACCCCTTCCTCCCCAATATCAGTGTTTGATAACAATGGGCAAGGAGCTGCAATGTTTTGGAAGCTGTCTGAGATGCACAGAATAAATATTCAGTCATGAAATACCAAACATTATTTCATTACAGTTCTATTACAACAGCTGCCCTGACAGTTCATGACTGGTTGTGTCAGTGAAGCCCACCCAGATGGGAAGTCTTAGAGAGGTCTAAGAAGGGTGCCCTTCCCAATACTGCAATCTACTGGGTCTTCATGGTGAGAACGGAGACAGGAGTAGTATTAATATGCCAATAACTTGATTGCAGCACTCAATTACATCCACAAGTGATGCAAATGGACACATTTCCAATGAGCTGATGAAGCTACACTCACTCAAACGAGCTGGTAACACCAGTCAGCTGTTGGCAGCATAATGCCCGGGATATGGAACATTCTGGGTGTGATTCTGCCCAGTAAGGGGCCTGGGTAGAAACACACAGCCCACCGTGCCCCACACAAGTGTTATCAGCTGTACCTGGCTGGACACTGAGGCATGAGCCATCTTCAAGCTTACAACAGGACAGAGTTTTTTTAATCTAGCCAACTTGTCTCCTCTTCCCTAAGAAAAAAATTCAGAAAGGATCTCTTTGTCCAAGGCTTGACCCCTCTAGACATCCTGTCTTTCTTAAAATAACTCTTGTTGTACCCCAATTAAGGAAGTTTATCTTCTCCAGATCCTGTTACACCTGGTGCTAGTATAACCCAAAGCACAAAAATGTATTATCTATTTTTGTGCATGCATCTGAGTGTATGTGCGTGCACATTGGCCTTTTTAACAATTTTGCTTGATTTACAAAGTGTTTACTGGTAATTAGGTACATGAATATATACCAGTAGCTGAATTCAGCTAAATAGGCAGCCTTAAATATACAATGGAAAGGTAAAAATGCCATACACTCAAATGTCTTTTGGCTCAATGGATTCACTGAATGCCCCATTTCTGGCCAACAAGCATATTAATCCACCTACTAAAGATAACTTCAATTCTAACGAGGAGCTATTAGGGAGCAGCAGAAACAAATACCTTTTCCAATATTGCTCAGCCTTCCTGAGGTCAGATGTTTTCCTGTGGTCAGATGTAGCGTTATCAGTGTGACTGAAGGGGTGCATACTTGCTATGTGGGTGTGTAAGAAGGAAAGGGAAAGCTATTATGGTGTAGAAATTGCACTGTTTTGGGTTGTTTTGAGGTTTGGCTGGCATGACGTCAAGTAGTTCTTACAAATACTCTCCTCAATATATTCTTCATATTTTTTTATTTTGATAGAGTTTAAGCAAATTCATCTTCACAAAAAATGTCACCTGGAAGAAATAATCAAAATACCTTTAATTTTGAATATTATAATGAAGTAACAGGTACATAGATGATTTTACAGGTTAGGATGAATAATTATTTTTCAGATTTATGTAGATAACATGTACAAGATAAGGCTGGGTTGGAAGGAGCTCTGAACAACCTGGTGTTGTGGAAGATGCTCCTGCCCATGGGATTGGAGGGATTAGAACTACATGACACTTAAGGTCTCTTCCACACCAAGCCATTCTAGAATTCTAAGATAGAAGGCATCAAGATCAAGGAAACATGAATTTATGTAGCCCAATGGCACAGATTTACTGGATGATTCTTGAAGTCTTAAAAACTCAGTGTTAGTGTTGTGGATTATAAAACTGTTATATGTAGAGAGATGTCTTATGGAAACACTGCAAGACAGTTTACAGGATATTGGGCACTTGTATTTTAACAGAGAATTTGTTCTGAAAATAAGAAACAAAATACAATGATAAGCTCTTTGAAATGACAGGACTTATTTTAAGCTTTTTCCATTGATTTTTGTTTTCTCTCTTCTCTTCTCTTCTCTTCTCTTCTCTTCTCTTCTCTTCTCTTCTCTTCTCTTCTCTTCTCTTCTCTTCTCTTCTCTTCTCTTCTCTTCTCTTCT
>NC_031769.1:119877213-120016468 GCF_001522545.3 Parus major
TTCTCTTCTCTTCTCTTCTCTTCTCTTCTCTTCTCTTCTCTTCTCTTCTCTTCTCTTCTCTTCTCTTCTCTTCTCTTCTCTTCTCTTCGTTTATATTTTATTAACTTGAATAAAGTGAAAGAGAAGATATAAAGCAATTTAATTTCAATTATTATACTTTTTTGCAGGACCAAAGGATAAAATTTTATACTAGGAAATGTAATATTTACTAAAATTTTTCACTCCAAAGTATTTATTTTCCTCAATTGTTAACGGTGATTACTGCTGGGGCGGTGGTCTAAGTACCGTTTACTCCATCTACCACTGTGTAATAACCCTGAATCTGTTTCACAGTTCCTGGCTAAGAAGTCAGTTAATAAAAACCTGCAGCTGCCTCAAATTTCACTATTTCCAAACAGCAAATTTAGCCCTCTGAGTTTTCCCTAGCAGACAGAAGGCATATCTGTTCCAATGGAGTCATCAGCCCAATACCAATGGGTTTGAGAATGCTTTACATGTGGATGGCCGTGCTGGCAGCGTGTGGGGGCTGCAGGGGGATCAGACCTCCCTCAGAGAGCAGTGATGCTGCTGGGTGCTGAGAGCTCACCCTCTGCTACTGCTCACTGCTGAGCTGCCAGAGAACAGGAGAGGAATTCTCCTCGGTTTGTACCCTATACATCACTTGCCTATTTAGCCTAAAGCACTCTTCCTTCCCATCTGGGAGGCTGCATATGTCTAAGGTCAGCTAAGGGAATTCTGTTCCTTATTAATGAAAGCTGTTCTAAAATAAACCCACCATGTGTAAAGAAAAAGGATAGTTAAGAAAGGCTTTAAAATCCCAAAATGGATATTCATCCTATTTTTCACCCTAAATAAAAAAATAAAAAAAATTGTAAAGAGAGTATTTCCCTCCTGGGACTTTGTTGCTCTCATCACAAAGCCCAAATTAAGATTGCACTTTGCTGTATAGGTGAAAAGCTGTATCTTCAAATGACGCAGATTACAGAGCAACTCAGCACTCTCCAGATTTAATTCTGACAGGCAGGAGCAGGTGTAGGCCATGAAGTGTAACCTTGGAAAGATGACCCCACATGACTATTAATGTACATTTGATAGTTGTATGATAAAGTAAGGGTTAATTAAGGAACTTCCAGAAGGGGCACAGGATGTTCAGGTGAAAGGTGGAGCAAGGAATATGTGCTGACCCAGAAATAGGCCAGCTGGTTTATGTTATTATTTTATTTTTCCCTTAGACCTTCAAGTGATTGTAAAGCTCTACAGGGAAATGTGCTCTGTGATGACCTGAGTATTATTTCAAATGCTTGAGAGGCTGAGGCACTGGTTTACCATATCCTGCTGTGAGAGCATTGGAGGCTAGGATGTTGCCTTGTAGACAGAGTGCAAAGCAGGCACACTTTGCAGTATTGTGTTGGGAAGCTTTGAAATATATTCTTTTCAACACAGGCAAGTTTGAAAAAATGGATAGGACCCAATAAAGTCTTTATTAAAACTTCTTCCATTCCTTTCCTACCATTTTCTTTCTTCTAGCCATAATCTCATTCTATTTCTCAGTACCAGGGTAAAGCAGAATGAACAAAGTAGAAGTTCCTGTTTTTGCTGGTTTAACTTATCTCTCATACATCATATCTGCTCATTAGTTTTGCTGTTAGCAGTAGTAACATATGCAGATGAGCTACTGCATCATCAGACAGAGCTCCTATTTTGGGAAAGGAAGAGCGTGGTTTGCTTTGATTCCATCTCCCTCCCCCCCCCAAAAAAAATCAGTAAACCCTGATGCAGAAGGGACATTTCTGTTTGCAATATTTTGTGGCTTTGTGGTTTTATTTTTATTTTGCTCTGTTAGGAATCCAAAATAACTGCACCTTCTCAGGAAGTGGAAAAGACCATTCTTATTAGCCAGAGAGTTGGATGGCTATTTTACCGAGAACAAGCCTAGGATCTTTTAGGCTGTGGTTTCCTCCTTCCTGATAAATACCTCCTTTTCTTCCTCATTTGTTCCCAGGCATTGCAGCCCTCCTCACTGCACCATCTGGGCTGCACATGCTGATTCATGTTATGTTGGAAGTAAGAGAGATTCTTGCTGTTATGGGGAGAACTACATTTTATGGCCCTTTTGCTCATCTCTCAGGTGACATCTCTGCTCCTCTGTTCTACCTCTGGTGGAAGTTCATAATCTGTTCAGAAAAGGATACTCATTGGTTGGTTTTGTAGTGATTTTCTAGCTGTGATATTGAACAGGCACACCACAGCTTCACACTTGGAGATTTCTGAAGGTGCTGGAAGTGGCTTAGAGGTCTAAGCCACACCTACCTGAGTCAGCATCAAAGGGAAGCTTATTATTACACTTCCTCTCATTTAAATCTACATTTTTTTGACACAAGCTCATTAAGAAAGGCAGGCCTCTTACCCCAGCCTCTGGGCCAGAAGGAACACACTGTTCTGTTGTTTCTCTTCCTTTCTTCCCCTTTCTCCTCCCATGGGATCACTGGTTGCCACTGTGTTTAATCCCAGTCTGGCCACAGGTTCACCTGGCTTGGTCACTCAAATGTGCCTTTAAAGATATTAACAAAAGACAGTGATGTTTTGGAGGTGGGGAATGTATTTTATCTTTTCCTGTCCCCCTGCTCTCCCTTTGTCAGACTGTTGGTTTATATTGCCAAAGTTTTGTGCCAAAACTAAATTTAGGTATTTATGTGGATGTTTTCAGTATCTCCATGTCGCTCAGATTCATGCAGTGAGGCAGATTAACAGGTTCCCTGAATATCCAGGCACTCAGACAAGACATTCCAAGGAATCTGGGGGAGCTGGAACATTAGCACATCTTCAGTTTCCATGTTATCTAGATTTTCTTCCTCCCTGGGACTCAGTGGGCAATGGCACACACCCCTCTTATGCTGAATACCAAAGGGAAAACATTGCTTTGGCACTAGACTGACCAACTTTTCCTTGTGTCAGTGTCCTCCACAGCAAACAGTGCTTAATACTGAAACACTGTGGATCTCCAAAAGCTCATGTATGAAACATTTGATGTATATTGGACTTTTCCAATATACTCCACATTTGTAAAGGAACTAACTGGGAAATGTCACAGCCGTGAAAATTTGTCATGTGACACTTCCCTATCAGCTTTATATAGGACCACAATTTTCTAGCATTCTTTTGTCATCCTTAATTCATGAATGAAAAACTCCTTCATTACAAAGTGAATCAGGTCAGTCAAGTTCCTTAGTGACAGGTCCTTCTTCCTATGTATAAACAGTTCCCATAGTACCAGACTTAAATATTCAGGCTTGTTTGTTAATTCAGGGCCTGGGTCTGGCGCCTGCCTTTGCATCCGCTACTGGCAGAGGGTTGCATTTGATTGTTTTGGCATTATTCAAAGATTTAGAGATAGCTCCCTAATTTATTTATTTATTTTTTTTACCAAATAATGAATTTTAAAAATCAGTGTGCCAAGACTAGGCTTGAAATGATAAGGCTAACTGTCATGTTAAGAGTGAGGCAAATTTTCTGTTGTATTAAGGGAGGGATTTGACAGATCTGGCTGAAAATAAACCCTGTTGTATTCCAGCTGTTCCTCAGATATCAGAGGGGCTGGGGGTGGCTGGGCTTAGGTCCTGAGCAATGAAGCACAGAGCCAACTGGCTCTATGAGTCCAGTCACATTCTCCAGGACTATCATGATTACAGATTCACTAATAGTGCCATACACTGGAGGTCTGGTCATGCCAAATGAACTCTCCCAGCTGGATTAGAAGTCTGGTAGCATTCAATACCTCTCATGGGCAGGTGAAAAATAGCTTATTGAACAACAGAAATGCAGGTTTTTATTGGATTGTCAGTGATAAAGACTGCAGAAATACGTGTGAATATATAAAATATAAATAATACAGCCAGCAAAGAATGCTGTAAGTTGAGAGATGAATCCATAGTGCAAAAGGCACGATCACAACCACAAGGTTGTGTTCTGAATTTCCCAAGGAAACATTCAGTATAGGTGACTGCTTGAGTCATACCCTATGGATATCCTTATGAGGGAGGAGATGGGTGCAGCCATGGTTAACCATCCCAGGATACCAAGATGATATCTCTGACCTCCCTTTCTATTAAAACTACATTTATATTGGGTTTTTTTTTTGGTTTTTTTTAAGAGAGGAGAAAATGCAATATTACAGTTGATGTGATTTCATGTTTAGGTGGAGTTTGAATGACTTTAGTCATACATGTAAAGCATGTACAGTTTTACTTATTTAGCATATACCAGGGTATGAAAAGTAATATGTGTTTTTGAGTCAATGGAGCAAAGTTCAGCCTTCAGTCACTGAGTTATTTCTTTGGCTCAGCTCCTGTTAGCTGCATTGTTTTAAACAGAGCATGACCACAACACCTCTGTGCCACCCCATCCTTTGTTCCTTGTCTCTCTTAGGGCAGTACACCAAGTTCCCTCAGTGTTCCTGCTCCTAAGGCATGCAGATTGTTTCTGGTGAACGATAACCAATGCCTGCACTCCTTGATGAACTTTGTTTTTCAGTATTTTCTCCACACTCCTATGGAGAAATCAGATTCTGTAATAGTCTTCCCAGCAGTTCAGGAATTGAAATATGAATGCTAGCATGGAGTTCCCTCAGGTGATATGATATCCCCAGGTCTGTGGTATCCTGGGACTGAACAGAGCCTTTCTACTATTGTATTTGGTGAACAGGAAAAGGAAAAATGCCTTAAGTTGTGATTAACTGTCATATATAGACACCTTCAACAGGAGTTTATTTTATGCAGGAATATACAGTGATTGGTTTTGAAACATCAGTCCAAGATACTGAAGTTTCATATAACACAACCAAAGCTTGAGAGCTCAGGTCAGAAGGAATCGCCCCTGTGTAAGTGAAGAAAACACAAGGGGCTTTGTTTGGCTTGAGGAACCTCTTGACATCTAGGTGTGCAAAGCTCAGGGGGTGGCTGTGCCCAGGCTTGAAGGAAAAAACGTTCAGTTCAGCAGTACCAGAGGCTCCCCCAGCTGTGGACACTCCTGGGGGCAGAGGGAGAGGCTCTGTGGGTGGGCAGAGAGTGCTGGTGTGTGCTGCTGTCAGATGCTCAGGTGCCAGCCCTCGCCCTGCCCGGTGAGAGCCTCGAGAGGTCTCTGTGCCCTCTGCCAGGCTTAGGGGGACGATCCTGAGATGGGTGTTCTGGAACTGAGCTCTCTTCCTCACCTGCATACCATGCCTTACCCTTTGAAATGAAATCCAAGCAAGCCTCAGGAGTGAAATGTAAGCATTTCCTAGATCCTGCAGAGGGAAGGGTAGGACTGGGTCTGCAATTTCCATCTGTCTTTGCCTCAGTATTGTACAAATGAGCATTTGCATGGTGTATTTTTAGCCAGTATTGAAAAGTCTCAGAAATTTTGATACCATATGGAGTCAGTGATTGCCTTCAAATCTGGAGAAATAAATCAGCTTTTCTGGTCTTTGAAATTACTTTATATTTCTTATTACTAAGGATATTTTGTTTGTTTTTTGAACACACCTAGCATCTTTAATCCTTAGCTCCTTTATCCTTTATAGTTTATTAATAGGATTATTAAACTTGACAAACAGCTCAACAAGAGAAGCAAATGCAATGATAAATCAGAATTTGATCTGTCTCTGAGAATGTAAGCCCACAGAGTAATTTGCCTTCAGATAATTCAAAATACAACCTCTGGGTATATGTTCATCTTGCAGTGTATAAACTGCAATAAATCTCACAGAAAAGACAGAGTCAATATTAAAATTCTTCCAGGAATATGTTTATAGGTGAATTCTAGCTGTATAAAGAAAGCAATGTATTTTCAGAACAAGAAAAGATTATGCCACTACATCTTTGACTTTAGAAAGAGTTTTTTAATTTACAGGTCTTAAATTTGATTCTGTGTATTGGAAGCAATTTGAAGTGGCAGTTAAATTATCACCGTTCTTCATTATTTTACAGTTGGTCTTATAATGCCTAAAGTTCCAATGATATTTAAGAATCTTTTAAAACACATAAAAAATTGTGATCAGGTAATAAAATCTTTGAAATATTGCAAAATTTCTGCAAAGATGTTGAAAAATACAGTAACTTAGGGAGAGATTTTTCTTAATCTTCATAACCCAGGCAAGGCATAAAAAGCTCTTTGTTTTGATCTCAAGTTAACAAAGAATTTAAGCTTACATTATATAAAAGATTAAGCTGAGTATAAAATGAGCACATGAATGCTAGCATAAATATATTTATATAAATACAAAACTATAAATATATAAATAAAATGTTATGCACTGGAAAAAATCTAAAAGTGAAAATATTATTTCAATTAGGATAAAAGAAGTAGTGATTGGAACATTCATGGAAGCATCCAAATTGAAAAAAGAAACATTTAAAAAAGACTAAAAATAGTCTCATAAATTATTGTCTTGTTCCTGGGGGAAAAAGAAAAGTATATTTAAGGTTTATAATTATCAAACTCTTGGATCATAGAATCAAGTTACTTAGTGCTAGATTTTTGCTTGAAAAATATCTCCAATGTATAGAGGAATAAAGGCTTAAATGGAATTCCAAGTAAATTAGGAAAGCCTTGGCATGCTATTTGTTAAAGGAATACCAGTAGTGTAAGCTAGACCTTGGCAATCACAGCAATAGCAAAAAGGGACCCAAAAGATTCAATGTTCATCTCTGATGGGAAAAGAAAGAGGAAAAAGAGATTTTGATGCACAACAGAGAAAGGAGAGCTTTCAAACAGCTTCCTGAAAAGCAAACTCGCTCTTTCATTTCTGTGACTTCATCAGATGCATGAAGAGCCTGATACCTGGAGAGGGTGAATGTCCTGCTCCCTCTGGGGCTGTGGAGCCCAGGGAATCTGCTGGTCTCTTATGCATCCCTTAATATCAGGTCACAGATAAAGGTAATTAAGACAATGCAGATTTCTGTGGTGGGAGAAAGTAAAGAAGGCAGCAATATGTGCTACTGCATCAGGGATGGATTCCTGCAAAGCAGCTTTGGAGAAGCCAGAGCAAGCTGGTGCCAGTGGTTATTGATTAGGAGATAGGATATCTCAAGGGCAGGGTTTGTTGTGTGGGAACCACAATGGGATAGAAAAAGCACTGTCCAGCCCTGACAAAATGGACTTAGCTAGAGAGGTCAGCATATTTTAACAAGCTTTTTACTACTTGATATGACTCTATGTGATGCTATATCCTATCATCCTTTAATTGTGTGTAATACTAATTTCCCTTTCTAAAATAAATGATGGTCTTACTGAGATGCCCTCTCTAGCTGAGCAGGCCATCTGTCACCCCAGGACTGACATCTCAGCCTGTCCACACCTTCCACACTTACACATCCATCACCTGGACCACAGCGAGTCACACAAGAGTTAGGTGAGGACTTACACAGAAGTGCTCATTGTCTATGCGACTTTGATTACTTGGGTCTCCTTCTCCTTAAGGTTAATTCAATCTGGCCAATTGAAGGCAGAATCAGTGTAAAACAGCCTTCACAATCTCAGTATTTTGCATGTACATGTTTTTGAAAGCTAGTTATTGCCATTGACTAGGAGAAGCCACAGTGCAGTGAGTGGTGCTTTGTGAATGAAAGAGAAGCAGTGCAGGACTGACTGCTAGCAGGCTGCCAGAGCCCCTGTCTGAGGATCTGTGGAAAAGCTGGAACAGAGGATCCCCTGTATCCTGGGTGCTCCATGGGTTCTGACATGCCCTGAAGACTGGCTTTGCTGGAGGGAGATGGGTGGTGGTGCATGGGCTCTCACAGGGGGCCTCAGAACCAGGCACTGCACTGAAGGGAAAGTTGATGAAAGTGCTCAGGAGACACCAACACCAAAGTCCTCTTTGCTGCAGTTTGTCCTGCTTAGCTGAGTGAAAATTTTCACCCTTAGAAAATAAGCTGTTTAAGTACCTGGTGTCTTAATGCAAAGCCATTTCTCTAAGGCCCAGACCTTTCACGTGGCTAACAGGAGTTAAAAATGGACCTCACAAACTTGTGAAAGGCCTGGATCTTAGTCAGAGAAATGGCTTTGCAAGGAAGACAGGCTGTAGCTTTTGTATTAACTTGTAAGACTGACAGCAGATCATTTCCATCACTGTTACTGAGCTACATGTAGAGAAAGTTTCATGCTGAAAAACTGAGCAATATGATTCAGTGATGCCTTAGACTTCCACAATCATAGACTTAGTCAAGGCATGGGAAAAAAACCTAGTTTTGGCCCACTTGCCCAGTTTTCTGGACAGAAAGAATGTAATGGTAATGGAACAAGAAAGAAAGGCTGGTAACAATTCTGCAGCTGGAGGAGATGTTGGAAGAGAGTGTTCATGAGGAGCGCAGCAAGTTCATCCCTCTTGGCTTCACAGAGGGGATAAAGTGTCAGTAAGATGAGCTTCCAAAGTGCAGGCTCACAGTTTTTCCCACTGTCAGAATTATGGTACTACAGCTCACAGAGCACGTGGGTGTTTGTGTGAGGGATTTCAAAACCAGGGCTGGATATTGCCTTGCCCCTGAGCACAGGAGGCACAAAGCTCCTGCTGCAAGAACTGGATGAGTGTGTCAAGGTCTTCTGGCTATCCCTCTGCAGGCAGCTGCTTTTCTTGCTTACAGATATTCAAAAGAAGGTATTTTTATACAAATAGGACTGTATTTCTTGATGAGCTGTGAGGGCAAGTGTATTGTTTCTGTTATTGACCAGGAGCTGCAGCTCTGGGGCAGGACTGGGCTGTGCTGGGCTCTACACTTGTTGGGAGGGGAGTTTCCACCCAGCCTGGAAAACAAGAAAATGGGTGGCTTCAGGTGGAGGAGGACAAGGAAGCATCAGACAACTTTACACGTGGTGGTCTACATATCAGTGATTTTTCTTACACCATATTCTTGCACTACCTATCCAGTGAATAAAAAATGGAGGATTTGGATGACATTTAAGCCAGCAGTTAAACCACCCACTCACATAAAAACAGCCTGTATTTCCTCAGGAGTTGTCACTGTAGTGCCCCGATTAATTTAATTTATCATCCTTAAAGTGTAAATAAAGGTAATACAGCAAGCATAACGTAACATGACAGAAGTAGGAAATAGGGCAAAATAGATCATATTAATCCCAGCTCATGTGATCCTTCTGCACCATGAGTCACATGGACAGTAATGGTTCATTAATTGTGTGGAGAGAGATGGCCAACACACACAGGACATTCTTGTCCTGGCAGTCCTTTTGCTTGGACAAGGAGTTTTGGGAACAGATATCATTACTGGGTAAAATCACAGTTAGCTAGAAATGATAGTGCTGTAGGAATTGAGGCTTCCTTCCACTAAAATCAATGCAGGAAACATTTGCATGGTGTAATGAGCAATTTAGCAACATTATGTGGGAATTACTGTGGTTTTGCTACTCCTTAGCAGATGTCCATCCTATCCTTCTCTGTGTCTGGAGACTCACCCAGGCCTCAGCCTGTGGTCCATGGCTGGTCTCCCTCCAAGAGGTCAGCCAAAGGCTACTGCCAGAAGTGAGACTGGGGTGGGAAGGTTCAGTCTGTCAGACTGGAAACCATAACCAAACCACTGGGCGCCCAGAAGCACCTTCCAAATCAAAAACCAGTTTGATCACTGCTGCTGCAAATTGAAATAACCACTCAGGTAGGCACAGGAACAAATATTAACCACAGCTGTCAGCAGTGATTTGATGCTGCCAAGGCTCTGTTGATCACATTTTGCCTTCTTGTGCTATCTGTAGGTTGGCTTCACTTGCTTGAAGCTGCAAATATTGTGAAATGGAGTCTAGACTGATTTATAATGTATCTCCTCCTCCTTTTTGTCTTTTCCTCAGTGCCTTTTCCTGACTTGGCTAGCTATGTGAAGGTACTTATTTTATAAAATAGTTGTTCTGTAAAGTATGATATAAAGTAAATAAATTATGTTACGTACTTTATAAATACTGTATTTATGTTAATATATTTTATAAATATGTAGTCCAGGGCAGTCCTGTGGCAGCCTTCCATTACTTACAGAGGACCTACAGGAAATATGTGGAGGTTTTACCAGGCAGTGTAGTGACAGGACAAAGGAGAACAGCACAGATGGCAGCAGGGAATTCTTTCCTGTGAGGCTGGTGAACAGGTTGCCTGGAGAAGTTGTGGGTGCTCCATTCCTGGCAGTGTTCAAGGCGATGTTGGATCTGAGCAACCTGGTCTAGTGAAAGGTGTCCCTGCCCATGGCAGAGTGGTTAGAACTGGATGAACTTTAAGGTCCAACCCAAACCTTGTTGTGATTCTACTCAACAGAAATTACTGTGAACTTGGCATGTTTAACCCCTTCTTTCCCATCCCCTACCCCTCCTCATTGCCCAGTGCTGTTTGTGAGGTCTCTGCTGTGTTTTTTCTTGCTGTTTGTGTTTTCCTGGCTATCATTAATGTAGTTGTCCAGGCTTCTTTTATCCATGGCAAGATGCAAACCTGTCAAAATGCAAATGCTTTGAATTAATATGAGAATACACTATATATGGATTTTAAGGTATTTCTTTTGACACATATACACAAATATACACACTTTGGAGCTGATAAGGTGATCATCTCACAGAATACACTGAAACACCACTACTGCCTTGGAGAAGGAGGTAACATCTTCCTAGAGCTCATTCTTTGGTTAAAAACAAAAAACAAACAAACCAAAAAACAAATAAACAAAAAAAATATTCCACCTCAAACATACCCCACTTTTTGTCTTTCTTGTCACTTTTTCTTAAATCACTGTTAGGAATATGTTTCAGTTTTACTGGTAAGGATAACTGATATAATAAATTCTGGTTTATAATATAAACCAGTTTTCTTTACCTTAAATTTAAAAACACTCAATAACAAATGTTGGTATCTGGTTTAAGTTAGAATTTTCAGGAATCAGTGTTAACTAACATGTGCTGCCATATGACCATCCCTCTCATTGTGACTGCATCCACCCCAGCAAAAGAAATTTGTTCTTGGAAATAACAGGCTATGAAATAAACTAAATAGGAAGCAGAGGCCTGAGAATGTGGGCAGAGATGATGTGCTCAGGAATCAGCTCTCGAAGCTCTGTGCCCTGGGAAGATCTCAAAATGGTCCAAATTAGTGCTTTTGAACATATATGCAGCAAAATTTACTTTTGGAAGAGAAACTCCTTAGAAAGAATGTATGGATCTTCTTCTTCCTACTCTTTCCCCTTCTCTTTTTTTAAATGAAAAAAACCAAATCATAAAAAAAGCCCAAACCAAACCAACACTCCCAGTTTTCTAAAATGTCAGTTTTAAAGTATCAGACATGAAGTTTTAAGCTGTGCTCCCTGCAGACTCTTAAGAAATAGCTTTCAAGGTCAGGAAATTAGAAAACAACTCCACTTCTCATAATGAAGCTTTTATGGCTGCCTTTCAGATTTAGAAATTGCCCTCCATGTGTCTGGGATTTGTGGGTTAAAGCTTGATGGCTGCTGTTCCAGAGGACAAACAATCTCTTACAAAAAAACCCCAAACCCTACAGAGTGTGGTACTGCCTGTCAGTCACCTGTAATTTCCTTTGTTGGCAATCTAAAAAGATAACAGCAGAGCAGCCTCAGCCCAGCAACTGTTCCCGAGCAAAGGACCCTGAGAAAGCTGGGTGATGGGAGGAGGTTTGTTGTGACTAATGCAAACTGATAGTCCTTGCAAGGGGATGGCAGCGCCTGGGGGCCCTTCGCCTCCTGTTGTTTGACGGCAGCCTGTGGAAAGCAGCCTGGGTCAGGAGGAGCTCTAAGTATTCCCTCTCCGGAACAGAAAATGTGTGCTGGCACTAATGAGCGAGGAAAAATTCTGTGATAGAGTTCCTGCATATTTCAAAGACACAAATCAGGGTTGAAAATAATGTTTTATATTTTTTTTTTCTGTTTCCTTTTTGAAATTAAGGCAGTTTAATAACAAGTGTGCAGACAGAAAAGATTTGTATTAGGACATACAGGGAGCTTTAAGTGACACAGCTTGTTAGAAGGGGCTGGAAAAGGGGAAATCTCCCTCTTGTTGCATGTGTTGTATTTTTTGAGGTTGTTAATTTATTTATCACCCACTGTCATATTTCCCTAGCTTTTCCTCTGACTGGCCCTTGATATCCCTTCTGACACATTTTTCTTTATACTGTTTCTCAAAAAGAACCTATAATGCCATGAACAGACCATTACCAATTGCATTACCTTCTTCTGAATTAACAACCTCTTCATCAGATGCTGCCCACAGTTTTCAGGCTCTTTGTCCCACTTTGTTTTGAATGCCTGAGATTACCAGCTGGGAAGAGAAGACAGAGCTTTCCCTTTGCTTTCTCCCCTGCCCACTCCTTCTCCTCGGGTCGTCAGATGTGATTATATCCCCCAAGGAAGGGGATGCTTGCTGTGGCACTGTGAGAATGCACAGAGCTGGTGCTAGAGTGGAGGTGGTGGGAAGCAGGATCAGCCAGGCTTCAGCACGAGCAATAAAGCAATAAAGCAGCCAGGTTTTACACACTGAGAGCCCTGGCCAGGCTCACAGCTTAATCTATAAATGATGGTGGTAAGAGGATGATAATAACAATAATATGTCACTGTGGGTGATGCCATTCCTGCTGAGAGTGGTCAGGAAGCTGGCGGCGGTTCTTGAAGGCAGGAGTGACCTCAGGTTCCCTTCTGCATCAGGATGCTTTGAAAGCTGACCTCTCATGAGCCTGCCAGCATAACTTAGAGAAATAAAAGGATGTGTAGGCTTAAGGAAGAAGAGGAGGAAGCGGAAGAGAATGTTTTATCTTCCTTTTAATAAAGTTTTGCAGAAATAATTATGAATAAGAAGAGATAATAAAAACATGGTGCACAGCATGGGTGTTTTCATCAGAATGGGAAAACTATAGGGTACTGAAAAGTCTCTGTTGTGTTTCTACAACAAATTGGTAATAAACATGCAGGTACCTAGAGAAAATTTTTATGAAGCCTGTATAGGAAACCCAGCACCAATTAAAGTCCCAGCATGATGGACATGAAGTCCTTGTGCAAAAAGAGGAATTGGGGTTCAAACACTTTCCCACTGTGAAGAAAGCAGGTGGACAGGGAAAGTGGGTACACCAGGTTATTACCAGGTCAGAGTTAGTGGCCAGATGGAAAATGCAATGTCCTGACTGTACCTGGGGTTTTTGACACTGCCTGGGGTGTGGCAGCAATTGGGAGCAGCCTGTGAAAAGGAACACTGGAGAAGAGTGAGATGTGAAACCCCATCCTTGTGCTGCTGTTCTGCCAGGGAACTTGGGTTGCTGCTGTTTTTGCATTTGCCACTACTTCTGCTCAAGAAATCACTTGTGAATGAAGGGGCCTGGCAGTTCAGGTCATGCTGAAATGGCTCTTAAATCAAGGAGTTTGAATGTAGAAATCTAAATACATTTATTTGAATGTGAATAAGAAGCCAATATAAATTAAATCTGCAGCCAAAATGTTGTCTGGAAAATGTTGTACAAAACCAACATCAACTCTCTGATAAATCAAACCAGCATCTCTTCATATCCACAATTCCTTCAAAAAATAGTCTAGTTTTAAAAATAGTTTTTTCCCAAGTTTCAGTAAAATTGGTGAAAGAGGGAAATACCCAGTGCTTTTGGGAACAGATCTGCATGGATATAGCAAAATGTATGTTCAGTGTGTAATGATGATTTTCATCCTTTGTTCTGACTACCTTTGCTGTTCAGAACTCTCAGTTGTTTTCCATGAAGTGAGCAACCCCAAACCCCACAGGCCTTAATCTCTGCAAGAAAAGCTGGGCAGATGATTTGGAAAGCCTGAAGTGACAGAAAAATGGAATAATAATATATGAGAGAATGGCTAGGAGACAAATGTACAGATGGAATAGCCTAGGTTAGAATGATGTGTATATGTAAAAAGATGAATTCTCTTAGAAAAATCATTCATCAACTACAATTACTGAACAGGTCTAGTTAATGCTTGACTTTGTTTTAAAATTACATACTACGTTAGTGGCCACATTGAAAGCGGGACTTTATAAATAATTGAAAAAAAATAAGTTTGGCTAGAGAAAGGTATATAGCTGATTAGTTCATTGTTTAAAACACAAGAATAGCAACACCTATTTTATATGTGTTTTTAAAATCTTTCTCTGGTAAATGGCTGCAGAGACAAGCAGTGCTATTCAGAAATGTGTATCTGAAATTGTCAGTGGAAAAGTTGGTGTCTTAGGAGAAAAAATAGAGAGCCCAAAATTCAGATATCTTCAGATACAGAGAAGATCTGGCAACACTGCCATGGTACTGCTGTTATGGCAGACTCATCATCTCTGTGATGAATCACTGGCTTCCTCTATTTTCTTTCTAGAAAAGTTTCACTGTGTGTTTTTGAATCACATATACTGTGTTTTTTGGTCCTTTTTTTAAAGATACATAATTTGGAATTTGTTAAAAAGATATTTAGCAGGTATGTATCAAAACTGTTTTGGGAGATTGTATACAATTCAAAAGCTAAAAATATAAGTAGTTTGAGTGGATCAAATTATAGAATTATTGTTACCATACTGTAAATGTCACCGTGACAGAGCAACAAATTTCAAAATTCTGAGCCATAGACATCTGTTAGTTTCTCAACTGCTACCATTCCTTTGCTGCAGTGAATATGATTCTCCTTTTTCTGTACCATTTTTAGGTTGTTTTTGTGCCATATGGGCATCTTCTGATATTTGGAAAAAACTTAAAATAGAGTTACTTTGATGCACAAAACTTGATATTGAATGTATTCTTTGTTCTCCCTTTAATTCTAATTTGCATGGAGTGTGATCCATGCATGCAGGAGGGGAGAAAATGGGCAGTGCTTTGTTTATTCTATATAAAGAACTGGCTTCTGTTGTACCTTGTACCCTGATGAAATAATTTAGGATCTCCCTCCAATTGTTTGCAAATAGCAACTCCAAAAAATAGTTAAGAATCTCTGCCTCCCTGGCAGTGGGGTGAGCAGGACTTTATCCAAGCTGTACTGCCCTGAGGAGTGTTCTTCCTGCTCTTGGCATCTCCAGTGCCCAGCAGCACACCAGCACTGGTTTAAACATTATTTCCCTCGTGCTGGAAAGTGATGAGTACAAAAAGTTCCTCTTCCCTGACTGATAGAAGAAAATATTAGGGACAAGATGCTCCAAGCCAGATCCTGGGCTGGTATTAGTAGGCACATATATACACCAGCTGAGCTCTTCCTTCTTGTCCTCCTCAATTAGCTCTTCTTGTAGAAACATTCTGCCATAAAGACAAATGGCTGTTTGATTTTCTGCTGAGAGAATGGGGTGAAGGAGAGAAGGGTCTTGACCCCCAAGGTGTTCTCTGTGCACCAATTCATTTTGGGGTCAGCCCATGTGAATGAATGCCATCAAATTTTGGGGACCCACTGGTCCCCCAGCGCTTTTGAGGAGGTGAAGCCAGCGGCCTGGTGGACACAGATGCTGGACACTTGTCCTGCCAGGGCTGGAGGGGAGGGGTAGGACTCTTGTACACAGAGGTGCCTGGAGCCTGCTCTGGCTTCACATTCCCTGGTCACAGCTTTCCTGCCTGCTCTGAGCCTGTCACACGGGTCAGGCTCATGGCTGGGTTCTTGTGATAATTGGGCCATGAGCCAAACCTTCTGGTAACTGTTAAATTACAGTGTTTACGTTGTAAAATAGTGGTAACATCCAGAAGTGACTGAGAGGTCAACTTCTCTTCTAAGGACTTTTTGTTTAAATCTAGTTTTATTTTTCAAATCTACAGTGTTAAGTTCTCAGAAACACATTTTCTCCTATATTCTAAACCTAACTAGATAGCATTGACTTTTTTTTTTTTTTTTACAAAGAAATGTGCTTATTAGAATGTTAATTTAATACACTCAGTTCATCAATGATTTCCAGTTCTCTGATTCATATGATGGAATCAAATTGCACTGGAGCAAGTGAACTGCAAAGCATAGCCTTCTTCCTACAACATGTATCTCCAGGCATTAGAAATGTCCTCCTACTGAAACAAAAATATACGTAAACCCCTCCTGTGAACAGGGGAGAAGCCAGCCATGTTTTTGCTCAACTGACAAGCTTGGGAAGTCAAGAGACAACTTAATTGAACAATTGATTCATCGACTGGATGAAATCTTAAGTTACATGAATGACAAAACCATCAATTATTTTTTTAAAAACACATGGTATTTCTTGTGGCAGCAGCAGCATGTAGTAATTAGGGGTTGGGTTTTCTTGCTTTCACAGCTCAGGAAAAGGACTAGACTCCAATTCCAACTGACACAGCATAAATGAAGTGTACTTTCTCATAATGTAACTTTAGAAATCCTTTGCATCTTACATGTCACTTTATATTTTTCATGGGTAGTAGAGAATAGTTGGCAAAGAATAGCTGTCTTACCTCAGACAAAAAAAATTAATAAATTCTTAGTCCTCGTCTCCATCTCCTTTTTCCTCCTTTGAGTTGTTTTTCTTCTTTGCTTGGTTTCTCTGTGGTTGACAGGCAGGATGCTGGTGAACAGAGCAGGTAAGTTCCCAGCAGAGGTATCAGGCAACAGGTGAAGCTCAGCAACAGGTTATTAAACCTCTTATAAAGAGTGATACCTCCTGAGTTCCTGTGCGCTGGGTTCCTACATGTTGCCTCGAAAAACAAGATTCCCAAACTGCAGGAAAACCCAGAAAATGGGGGGAAAGCAGTGAGAGGGAGTTTGGAAGAGTGATGAATCCTCTCAGTTCTGTCTCTGACCTTCTGAGCTTCTGCCAGTTGCTGCAGAGCTCCATCTCTCATGTAGGTTTACTTGTCTCTAGTGCTGCTTCTGACAGCTCGAGCAGTGCAACACCAGAGCTGAGTCTTCAGCAAAATGCAGTCCACAGGTTTCTCCTTATCTGCATTAAACCTAACTGCTCAGTGCTACTTCTAACTATTTCTGAGGGCAAATAGAAACCCTATTCTATTTCCTTTATTCTACCTGTCTTCTGATTTACTCTGTACAAGGGCCCACACATAGGTCTATAGTATTTAGGTTTGTATCCCCTTGAAATTTCCCTGTGTTGACTTCAGGCTCTATAGAGTAAACACTACTGAAAATAAACCTTTCAGCCCTCTTGGCAACAGTCTTTGAGCTCTCTGTGGACAGCAAGTTAAAAAAGCCACACATGCTCAGTGATATCTTGGGCCTGGTAATGTTATGAGCTTTGTGGTAAAGGAAATTCCAACATTTTTCTCTTTAAATCCTACCATAAATACAGAGAAAGCTGTCTCACATCTCTTTGCAAACTCTGTATACTGGTGATAATATCTGAAGAGAAGCATTTGCTAATTCATGCATATAAGTGAGACAGATTAGAAAAGTATATTTTTGTGAACAGGAAAAGTCCTGAAATTTTGAGCAACACCCCCATCTGCTTCCTGTCCTTATGCTCTTCTCAGTTTCAAAATTTCACCAGTTGTAGTGGGTTGACCATGGCTGGACAGCATGTGCCCACCACAGCCACTCTTTCACTCTCCTCCTCAGCTGGGCAGGGGAGAGAAAATGAAAATGTCAAGATTAGGACAGGGAGAGATCACTCACCAGCCACTGAAATGGGCAAAACACTCAACATGTGGAAATTAATTTAATTTATTACCAATGAAATTAGAGTAGGAAATTGAGAAATCAAATCTTAAAACACCTTGACTCCTTCTTCACAGCCTTAACTTTTCTTACAAAACCTCTAGTCTCTTCCCCAGTGTTGCAGGGGGATGAGGAATGGAGGTTACAGACACAATTCATCCCACCTTGTCTCTGCCTCTCCTTAAGGAGGACTCCTCATACTCTCCCTCTGCTACAATGTGGGGTTCCTCCCACAGGAGACAGTCCTACACCAATTTCTGCAGTGTGAGCCCTTCCCATGCAGTGACAAGTCCCACCTGTAAAACTATTCAGAGTGGGCTGCTCTCTTCATGGGGACACAGGTCCTTCCAGGAGCCTGCTCCACACTGGGCTTCCCACAAGGTCACAGCCTCCTCCCAGGCATCCACCTGCTCCAGCGTGGAATCTTTCATGAGCTGCAGGAGGATCTCTGCTCCACTGTGGTCCTCCATGGGCTGCAGGGGCAGAGCTGCTTCACCACAGGCTGCACCACAGGCTGCAGGGGAATCTCAGCTCTGGTGCCTGGAGCACCTCCTGCCCCTCCTTTAGCACTGACTGCGGGGCTGCTGCTCCTCTCACATTTTCACTCCTCTTTTGCTGCAACTGCTTCTGTACAGTAGCTTTTTCCCCACCTTCAATCTGTACCCCAGTGGTGCTAACACATCTGCTGGTGGGCTCAAGTTTGGCTGGCAGCAGATCTGTCCTGGAGCCAGCTGGCCTTGGCTCTGTCAGATATCAGGAAAGCTTCTGGCAGCTTTTCACAGAAGCCATCCTCGTGGCTCCCCCACCACAACCTTGCCATGGAAACCCAATATACCAGTTACCATGGATTTGGGAAATTGACAGGCAGACCGAAGAGAGCACCACAACTTCAGCAGTTTATTTTTAAGGAGTTTGTGAGAACTGGGATCCAGAGATTATGTACACAACCAGTTTAAACAGTGAAGGCTACTAACCAGTGGAACACCACTAGGATCTTAGTATATAAATCTCTTATATTTACAAGAAAACTGAGAGAATAACAGTGAAAATTTTTGCAAAAGATACAAAACTATCCAGAATATTCTAAAATAATTGATTGTGAAGAATCACAGCGAGATCTTCAGATCTCCCAGTAACCTGTCAAGAAAGGCAGATGATATTCAGTGCTGACAAGGACAAAACATGCACATGGGGAAAAGGAAGTTCAATTATATCCACGCATCAAATTTGCATACTCTGCTTACATGATTTTCAGGAAGCTGCTGTGATCTTGCAGAGTGTCAGCTCAGGACTCAGTGGTGATGCAAAAGATAGACAGATTATCAAGGGTCTTGGAAGCACTATCGAGAGACAGGCTTGGTTTCATTACTATTATTGCTAAGCTGCAGAAAAACTGTTTTGTAGTGCTGAGGATGCAAATAAAGTGCAGGACACTTGTGCACTCTGAAGCTCATGAGGTACAAAGAGAGAAAACAAAAATAAAAGTCCTTTGAAATATTATTAGAAATCTGATTTTGTAAGGATTGACTCTGAAATCTCCAGATTAAATACAAATTTATTTCAATGCTTGGGGAACTTGTGTTACAGGAAAAAATATCTCTCTTTGGGATAAGAAAATAGGGGCTTTTGTGTCTGAACTGGATCATAATTTTTCTCAAGACAGGTTGCAGCCCTCTTTAAAAGAAAAGAAAGGAAAAGGGGGAATTAAAACACTTGAGCCCAGTTGTAAAACCATTTGTTTTTTTCTGGTCTTACTGGCACCCATGGGAGTTCTACTTCAGCCTCAAAATCAATAAACAAGTGGGATAAATAAATAAATAAATAAATAAATAAATAAATAAATAAAGCATTTGACATTTTAATTATTGGTAAGAAGTTACAAGACATGAGCATAAAGCATAAAGAAGCAAAAGTTGAAATCAGGGTATCCTCATTGTTATTTATGTCAGAGTTGGTCTGACAGCAAAATATGAACTGAGGCACTATTTCCACATTTTTTAAAGAAACATATTATGTGTTCCTTAAGCTGATTAAACTGGTTTCCTTTTAGATGTACAGCTTGTGAGCTAAAAGTCTGTATGTGCATTATAGAGTTGCCAGCCCTAGACATTCAAAATGCAGGAATCAGAACACTTATATGATGATATTTTGAAATAGACTACAGTCCTCGTTTTCTTTCTCTTTCTGGATTTTGAGCTTAAAAATACCATACTTTCTGTCTTTTCTTTGTAACCACAGGAGAGCAACACTTTGTTTTGTTTTGCTTTGTTTTAAATAAAATGCAGTTGAGAGGATTCAGGATTTAAGTCACTTTCTGGTCCTAGCAGATTTGAATGAAACAGCTGTGAATATGAAATACTGCAAGACTTGCAGTAGAAAAATGAGATCTGACAGCTGGATGGTTGGCATAAAGGTGCTGTAAAAAGAAAGCAGGAGTCCAAAGCCTGAGAGGCTGATGGGGGGTTTGACAGCTGGACTTCCCCAGCCATTTCCAGGCAAGGCTCAGGTAGCTCCCAATGACAAGCCATTCTGCTACAAACTTCTCCTAAAAGTTCATATGTAACTCCAGAAAAATGTGCCTATGATAGTAATTAAGGTGAGGATTTGTATCCTCAAGTATCAATCTCCTCACTATCATTTCCAGAGACAGGGCTTGAGGAAAGGGCACGAAGCTGAGCTGGGGGAGGACTGGATTAGATATCAGGAAAAGGTTTTTCACCAGGGGTTGTTTGGGCACTGGCATGGGCTCCCCAGGGAAGTGATCAAGCGCTAAACCTGACAGAGTTCAGTGTTTGGGCAATGCTCTCAGGCACATGGTGTGACCCTTGAGGTGTCCTCTGTGGGGCCAGGAGTTGGACTCGATGATTCTGATCATTCTGATCCCTTCCAACTCAGCATATTTTGTGATTCAGTGATTCTTCGATTCTAAATGCTGTGGTTTTGTTAACCTCTTCAGTCAGGAGAAAGCCATGGTTTATATTTCATTGTGGATTGACATTCCTAGAGAAATTAGGTGCATTTAAGTACAAACATGCATTCAGACAATGTTTCACTGCATCCAGAAAAATGTGATTTAAATTCTTAGAATGAGATGTCTGATGGAGAATCCTCTCTCTTCTCCTTTGTGGCTGTGTAAGGACAACTGACACCTCACTTGGCCTCAACTGCTTGGGGTGTGGTGTTGCAGGCAGTTGACCAGACCTTGAGAAGTTAGGTACTGCTTTTCCCCCTAATTCCTCATACTTTTCCCCAAGCCTAAAATAAATCTGGTCCCTTCTCTTCTCTAGTTTTTGGGATTCAAAGACAAGCACATTGTGCTATCTCTGGGAGATTTTGCACTATGGAATTAGTTTGAGGAAAAGCTCCCATTCCTGTTGAATGGTTCCTGTTAACTTCCAGAAAGCCAGTAATGTAGGAAGCTGGCATTGTGCACTGGGAAATCAATCTGACATTCATTCAAAAAACCATTCATTCTCTGTTCCTTTTTAATTGTTGGATATTACTTCTGGGTTATTTCAAGAGAGCTATGAAAATCCCATTACATGATCCTGCAAGCCCCCACATGAGCCAACATCCCTGAGCACGGGAGTGACCTGCAGCTCTGATCACAGCACTCTAAAGCATGAGCATGTTTATGTGCTGCCCTACTCAGATTGTTAATTTGACCCAGCAACACAACTTTCAGAGCCTGGAAATACCAGGATTTTGATTCCTTGTGGATGTTTGGTGATTAACTGCTTGTGTCCCCAAGTGTGTTGTTGAACAAGGACTGCACATTTTATTCCAGGACAGTTATAAAGAGATACAGCTGGTTTTGGCTGAGGTAGAGTTAATTTTCTTCACAGTAGCTGGTATGGGGCTGTTTTAGATTTGTGCTGGAAACAGTGTTGAAAACACAAAGATGTTTTTGTTATTGCTGAGCAGGGCTTACACAGAGACAAGGCTTTTTCTTCTCCTCACCCCATCCCACCAGCAAGGAGCTGGGAGAGGGTACAGCCGGAACAGCTGGCCCTAACAGACCAAAGGGATATATATTCCAGACCATATGGCATCATGCTCAGCATACAGACATGGGTGAAGAAGGAAGGGAAGAGAGATATTTGGAGTGATGGCATTTGTCTTCCCAAGTCACCATTATGTGTGATGGAGCTCTGCTTTCCTGGAGGTGGTTGAACACCTGCCTGCCTGTGGGAAGACGTAAATTAATTCCTTGTTTTTCTTTGCCTGTGTGTGAGGCTTTTGCTTTACCTATTAAACTGTCTTCACCTCAACCCACAAGCTGTTTTCTACTTTTACTCTACTGATCCTCTCCCTGATCCTGCTGGTGGGGGTGTGAACAAGTGGCAGTGCGAGGCTTAGTCGCTGGCTGGGGTTAAACAACAATGCCACATTTTAGCAACATTTAAACACATTTAAACAACCTGCCACATTCTGTGGGAAGAGCAGGCCTGTGATTCAGGGTTAGAAAAAGGCTCCCCACTGGGCATGCAGCAATGTCCAATTATGAGATGGATTTATTCAGATTTTTGCCTCTGTGTGTCTATCCCTTACACTTACCACTAAAATACACCCACTTCCAGAAAGTAATGCATCAACAGATTGAAAGCTCACAGCATCCTACGTAACAACCTTTGTCAGAAAGTACCGAATATCACATAAAGTCAAAGCTGCTGCAAGAAAAACACTACTGTTACGTACAGAAAAATTCTGGCTAACATGTGTATTCTCCATTTTTGGGAGCAACGTCATGAGGTCTATATTGATGACAACTGCCAGACTTCAGCTTGGAGTGCTTGAGATTTCTTATCTTCAGCATCTGTTCCCCTTTCTTCCTAAGCAGTACTTTCATTCAAAGTAAAACATAAAGATCTGAAATATTTTATTAAGTAGCTTGATTTCTGCATTATATAGGAGGAATATAGAAAGAAAATGTTCAGAAGTTGAACACCTTACAGGAAAGTAAAATTCTCAGATCACAAGCCCTGAATAAACCTTGATAATGGTTTGAAAGATTTCTTTATTAGAGGCTCTGTCATAAGGCACAGAAGTGGTATGAAAAGTGACCTTTCAACAAGAAACTCCTGCTGAAAATCATCAGCATAAGACAGAGCTTTTTAACCCATCTTTAGCACAGGCCTGCTTAAGAGTATGTACTTAAACAATCTTTCATCTTGGACTGGTCATGAGTTTTCTGAAACTTACTCTGCTTGAGTGCTCATTACTACTACTACTACTACTACTACTAGTATTATTATTATTATTATTCAAGCAATCTCACCTGAAATGTGTGAACATAAATGAGTTTAGACATTACAAACAATGTTTTATTTTTTTTCCATGTGGACTTTCTGCACAGCCTGGCAAATGAAGAAGGGGAATTTGCATCCCTGGGGAGGTCTGGGACCAGGCTGAGCAGCTGCCCTGGAGGCAGCACAGGTGCTGCTGGTGCAGTGTGGCTGTGAGAAATGGGCACCAACCTCCTGAGCTTACTGCAAGAGATCCTTTGCAAACTGGTTTTCTGTCAAGCACCCTGATGGAATCACTTTGATGAGTTTAGAGATAGTGGCTTTCAGCTGAAGCTGTCCTGGGTTCCCTGCACTAATCTCCATGTTTGTAAGTGGGAGCTGAGGGTAAAGGCACCTGTGCTGGCTGGGAGTCCAATTATGTTCCATCCTAGAGTGATTTGCAGGAGAGTTCTAACTACAGAACTCATAATTCTTTGTGACAATACCATCTGCCATGAGTGAACCATATAATCGGGGAGAGTTCACTTAGGACCAAGTTATTTCTATGGCTAGAATTAAAATTTTCTATTTTATTCATATAGCATTGCTTTTATTTATTTCAGGCCAATACACATGGCTTCTAAAATAATTACTTGTGTAGAGAGATTGTAGTTTTCTGATACTGAAGAACTTTCTAAATTATGTTCAGATTGATTAGCTGACACTCATTTAGGAGGAGATCAAATAGATGGTAACTTAAATGTAAATATATGCTTGATGAAATGGTCAAAATTATAAGGGTTTTTACATTCCTCTGATGTTAGGGTGTCAGTTACTGTCCATAAAATCAAGAGGAATGATTTTGCAAGTCTTGAAGGGACTGAAAATGTATGTAGCTGTTGGAAAGTGTTTCTTCGCAATTTTTGCTTTCATGGCAAACAATTTGCTAAATATGATACTTAAAATGGGCTGATATCCTTTCTCTTCTACTAGCAGCATGAGCTATGTGCTTCCTTCCTGCTGAATACATATGTGACATGGTTTTTGCATATCTCATTTTAAATTGTGTCAGAAGCATATAACTCAGAGACACTGGAAAAGAGCCTGTACTTTAACACTTGTATAGTCATTGGCAGGACTACTCAAACCTATTCAGGCATATTTAAAAATCCAGAATCCATCTAATTTGGTCTTAGAATGATAAACTTGGCCCTTTCCTTTTTTTTTTTTGCATGACAAACTTAGTCCAAGTACTTGCAGTGCTGTTATAGACTCTAAAGCTGTTATTGTTAATTTGAAGACCTCTTAGGATTCGCTTTTTATAGCTAAATGCAGACTTGCTGTGAGAAGAGACCATGTCCAATCACATCATCCAGATCAACTGATGATCCAATTTCTCATCTCAGTAATGGGGATACCACTTCTCTGAAGTCTTTAATAGCCTTGAGATGAAAAATTGGCTTAACAGAGCTGCCTGTGGTTTGCTCATTTTCCTGAACAGTGCTACACTGTGCCTGACATTCCAGATGCCTTGAACTTAGAAAAGAGTATGAATGAAGTAATGGTAATTAAAATAGTGATTTAAATTCACTAATTATTCCTAGTACTAAACAGCTATTTTGTTGAATACATGTAAGCCAGAATGCAAACAGATATTGCCAATTATTTTTTTTTTTTTTTCTTCCTACTATAGCTGTCTTGATGATGATAGTGTAACTCTGCAGTGATGACTCTGAATGAGCAGAACCAACGAGCAGTGAACTTACAGCTTTGGTATGGAAATTGTGTCATCCTGTAGGGCCTCAGCTAGAAGATAACCTTCATGTTCATTCTATGTCTGCAGAAGAGCTGAATTCAAATCAAACAACTCCTCAAGCGGGAGCAGAGTCTGTTTCCAAGCTGTACAGCACCCTTACAGGGAACCCAGGAAGCTGCAGGCAGAGGATCCACCAGGGAGACATGTCTGGCCCCAGCCAGGAGCTCCTGCAGGGTTTTTTGTGTATGCTAAGTATATTTGTTTTTTTCAGACAGATAAATCTAATAGCAAAAATACCCTTCTGAGTCCATTACTTCTAAGAGGGGAAGCTGTGCTTCCACATCCCTCAATGGGACCCCTGAGTGCAGTGATTTCAGGACACCAAAGAGTTTGGACACTAATTTAAATCTGTAATCTTTCCGGCAGAAGAACTTCTTGGGTTTGGGAACAATGGTGCCCGTTTGCTTAGCTCACCAGATTCACACCCTGCCCTCTCCCTGTCTCACAGCTCCATCTGTTTCCCTGATTTCCTGCTTGTGTGCTCTTCTGGGCTGGGCCTTACTCCTGCCCCAACCATCCCCACTGGGGACAGCTCCTACAGATGTGTTTTCTCCAGCCCAGACTCGCTTGGCAGTTTTGGGCTCTTTCCTGACAGCTTCCCATTCTTCTTGATCTTGTGACTTTTTACAAGTAGGGTGGACTGGCAGTCTGGTAACAAAAACACAAATCCTTTGCCTCTCAGATGGAAAGTAAATTTGCAGTGGAAAGAAAAAATCTGTTTCTCCAAATAGATGCTAAGTGATGACAACAAAGAAACACACGTTCTTTACTTGTGAGCTCTACAAATGAAGCATACACGGTACAAAATAAAAGTACTGAGTCAGTCCCATCTTGTCCCATCCTAGAGAACTTGCCTCTACTACTGCTCTGCACATATGGCTGCTTAGCAGGGCCTCCAACAGTGACAAAATTGTCAGTGAGGTCTCTCTGTTGTCAGATAAAAAATCCCTTCAGCACTCTGTACCTGAAAATCCATTGTGAATATGCCAACTTAGCAAGCACCCAGGTTTTGTTGCTAGTTTTTAATAATTTTTTTTTAATTGTTGTGGTGGCTGTGAGAATGTAGCCTGCCATACTTCAAGGGAACTTGAAGTAATGCATTTTCTAGCTATCATTAGTTTGCTTATGTATTTCTCCTGCTCCAATAAATAAAAGTAACTACACTACAAAAACATCAAAGGGTGTTAAAGTATGAAACAATGTGGATCTCTGTATTTCAGTGTTCATCCTTCTCTTTTTAAAATTTAATTTTGGGCACAAGTGGAAAAAATTACTGTTGTTTAGCTGGTTGGTAACAGCTGGTGATACTTTATTTCAGTCTTATCATTATTAACATAGCAGATAGTTGCCATAATAACATTCATCAATAAATTCATTAAATGTTCCCATCTTATATGCTTCAACTGGAATTTCATTGTAATTTAGCACAACTGAAATGTTCATTTGAGACAAAGTACTGTTAATACCTGAGTTAAACAAAATAATTCTCTTTATGCCTGAGCTCTGGGATATTATTTGCACTGTTGCTTTAAAGTTGCAAGTCCTGAACTAAAGATTCAAAAATGCTGAAGAACTTCAAAGGGTTCATAATGCTCAAATAATCCAACAAGTATTAACAGTCTCTCCTCCTTAAAAAGAGAATAATTACATAACTAATTGATTTACCGTAGTACATAATCTGCTGACATTTACAATAAGCACCCCTATTGGAGGCTGAAGTAAATATTAAGTTGCACGTAAAACTATAAATAGCAAGAATTCTGATGCCAGGCAGTTTCAAAATACTATGGAAAATAGATGAGCACTGGCTAGATGAAATAAAGTTGAAAGTCTCAGCAACATGACCATGGAAGCACACACTATCTGTGAATATAACCACAGAGCAGACATGCCCAGTGCCCTCTGGCCATGCTGGCTCTGGTCAGGATGTCCTATGAGTGACTAAAGTGAAGGGCCTGAAGTTTGGTTTTGATAGCTTTAGCTTGTCTCAGCTGGAGGGAGTCTCAGCATGAAGTCTCCATTTGAAGGATGAAGCAGAGTTGTGTGTGTGATGGGGTCTCCCCTTTTGACTGCCACAGATGGCAGGGACGACCCCTTGTAGGATGGAGGCAGAGTAGCTGTGGGGTGAGACCTTTTGGGCAGGGATTTCATGCAGTTTTGGTTGCTGTCACAGCTGCTGATCTTAGCTGGCCTTTGACATTGCTGGCCAAAGCTGCCCATTGTGCCTGCTTCCCTCCATAGAGGTTATGGAACCCTTTGGTTCCATTGCTTGGATGGGCTTGTTCTGTTACTGTGCTCTGAGTGCTGGAAGCAGGCACCTCTTGGCTCAGCTTCAGGGCAGGTGGCAGGGCTCACAAAGTGATTTAACGTGCCAGGGATGGAAGCTGCAAGCAGAGAGTGCTCCTGAGCGTGGTAGATGCTGCACAAACTCCAGTGTTGGAGGTGCTGGTGCAGTACTGCACCTTGGCTACCAATTTCTGCAGGTCTGGCACAGGTCATGTAAAAGCTCATTCCTCTCTCCTTTCAGTGAAGTGCAGGTCCCTTTGCAAATGCTCTCAAATTTGTTAGCAGAAAGGCTTTGGCTTCTATGTCAAGGATGAACTTCCCAAAATTTACCGCAGTGTATGGGCTCCTCAGTACAAAAAAGACAAGGAGCTACTGGAGGGAGTCCAGCAAAGGCCAAAAGGAGACTGGGGAATCTTTCTTATGAGGAGAGACTGAAGGAGCTGGGCCTGCTTAGTCTGGATAGGACTGAGAGGGGATCTCATCAATACATATAAATATCACAAGGGTGGGTGAGAAGAAGATGGTGTCAATACTCTTTTCAGTGCAGCCCAGTGACAGGATGAGGAGCAATGGCCATAAACTGAAAAACAAGAAATTCCACCTCAGGATGAGGGAGAACTTCTTTACACTGAGGGTAGCAGAGCACTGGAACAGGCTGCTCAGAGAGGTTGTGGAGTCTAGGGAGACTGCCTGGAGATGTTCAAAACCCACCTGGACACATTTCTGTATCACCTGCTCTAGGTAACCCTGCCTTGGCAGGGGGGTTGGACTAGGTAACTTCTAGAGATCCCTTCCAATCCTAAAAATTTTGTGATATGCCCAAAATCTTGGGTTCTGCAAAGCTTCACTTGAATTTTTCCAAATGTTTAGAAACAGATTTATTAAGAATTTATTGTAAAAAAGAGGTAAATAAAAATTAAATACAAGATAGATTAATTTAATTTCATTGTTTCATCTTGCTTGAGAAGCTGAAGATTGTCCTGCAAATGTCCTTTCCTCCTGAAAAGAAAGCATGCCTGCATTGGGATGAATGTTTAGTTATTCACTTGTAACAGTAACTCTATAATTAAGCAGATGTTAATTACATCCTTAATGCAATTAAATTAATGTAATACATTATCACCTATCTTTTTATTAGATTCCAAGTAATTATTTATGCGCTTGTGATATTCTGATTTTGTTTACATGGTATAAAAGCTTCCTAAATTTCCTGTTCTTCCTGGTGAAAATAGTAAAGTTGTCAGTGGGAGAAGGTAAATCACTTAATGTGTTGGTCTGCCTGAACTTTTCCAATGGGTAGTATTTATTTCAAAGTCATATAGTCCTGATAAGAATCGTGCATGTGACGCCAAAGAGAAACAACGTGCAGCATCTCTCTGTCCTTAAACAAACAGTAAACAACAGGCATTTCAGTAAATATCAGAGATTTACTGGTGAGCCAGAGAAAGAAGAAGGAAAGGCTAAGGTTAAGACTACCATTTGTCAATTTTAAATCACTAATTTGAAAGCAGGATGACAATTTAGACCTTTGCAATCTCCTGGGCTGAATGGTGTGAATGTTCACTATTGAACCCTTCTGCTGCCTCTCATTGAAGTTGTGACAGTGCAGCACATTTTGCATACATGGCTGAAATTTGCTTCTCAGTATAAAAAAGGAAAATCAGTGTAAAATCTTACATTTTCACTAATAAAATTTTACAATTTGGATTGCTGATTCCCCTTTGTTTTAAAGACCAAGGGCAAAATTGTCTGAATCTCTGAAGAATATGTAAAAACTCAGGTGAGACAGGCAGACCTTAGCATGTCAGGAAGAAATAGGCAGCTCATCTTTCTGGCCTGGCTTTTCTACTTGCATTACTCATCTAAAGTCATCAGTCAAGATTCTTTCAAGATCAAGCAATTTTTCTTGTAAGAAAGCAAATCAGCTTATAAGAGCTCCTCTCCAGCTATACAGTAACTTTGTTGATTGCCATTGAATTTTCTACAATTTACAAAAGACACAGATTAATCACCATCACCACCGAATTAGCATATCAACTTCTACCTTATGTGACCTGAGCAATGCAACAAAAGTAGGTTAAAATGGTCTCTCTGCTGCAGATGTGCCATGAGTAGCACCTGTGGCTTCCAGGAACAAAGTGTCTTTAAGACACACAGATCACTAAGGACTCAAAGGCTGTTCTGAAGCAACATGTGTCAGACTGCTCTATCAGATCTGATCCATGCTTGATTTTGATTACCTCTGCTATGGTAAGTATTAAAGTTAGTTGGAGTGGTATTTAAAAAAAACAAGCTGAAACACAAAAGGGAAAATTAAGGGTGGCAGAGAGCAGGGCTTACCCTATTCCTAGTTAAAGCAGGTCAATAAATATCAGTGGTAGCTCAGGTCTGCAAAATTTGTTCACCTTTTTAATAAATTCTGGAAATAACAGAGTTATTTTCACATCTTCTTACCTTGACTTTTCCCAGATTTTCCAGTGTCTCCACAGCAGGCATTCCAGGTCCATTTCAGGTCTCCACTGCTGTTATTATTTGGGATAATATCCCATATACAATCCTACTCTAGTTAATATCTTAATAAAATTAATACATTGCAAATATATCTGTAACCATCCCCTTGGAATATTTGATGCCCTCTGAAACGGGTTCCTGTTTAGACCCTTGATACAATGGGAAGGTCTAGAAGAATAGGAATTAAAACACTGCCTGCACACTCATGTCATGCCAGCTATTTCATGCCAAATGTTGTTCTCAAGCACCTGGCAAGCACAATTCATTCATTTTCCAAATGTCATTGGCCAGCCAGCTCCTCAGGACATTCCCTCCCAACACAGGGACACTTGATAGGCACAATCGGGCAGTTTTGGCTGCCAGCCTTATTCCTGAGTCACGTGCACCAACTGTAAGGACGGAAGCGCCTTTTCTTTCTGTTTTTGTCTTGCAAGTGGCAATTTTTATGCTCTCCTTCCAATTTATTTTACTCTGCCACCAGCATTTTCACAGTGGTTCAACAGGGCTTTGACAGAGGCATATCTGGAATACCGAAAATACCCGGTAGGTGCCTAGATGCAACAACTGGTTCCTGCTGTGACACTCAAACCATTAATGGCACGCTGGAAGCATGGGGCTCTGGGGGGCTGTAGGAGCCAGGCCTGTGTGCAGGTCTCCTGTCAGCACCATCATTCACCACTGCCCTCTCCAGGACACCGGGAATGCTCCAGAGCCGGTGGGGCAAGTGGAGGCGTCAGGAGGCCTCTGCCCCAGCCCTGCGTGCTCCAGCTTTCCAGCTAGGTCACGTCACCACTCCCCTGCCCTAAAGCTTGTACCTGCAGCTGGCTGGCAGCTGGAATGCTGTCCAAAGAGTGAACTGAAAGAAGCCTTGTGCCCACACAGAGGGTGCCCTCAGTCGGGTGTTTGTGTGCAGCCCGTCTCGCCGGCCTTTGAGACGCAGGCCTGGCCCCTGTGTACACAATGCCACTGTACACAAATGGGCTTTGAGGTTCTCTGACTCATAAATATTACCAGAAAGCACTTTTCATTTCCATCCAATGCTTCTTCCTATGCCCGAAAATACATTTTCTTCAGTGTTTTCAGTCTCTCATTTAGTGTGAAGAATGTGAGATGTGTGAACACAGGGTTTTGAAATGTCAGCCAATTAGCTACTAGTCATAAGGTGAATTGAAAATATTTTTCTTTCTGCTTTTTTTTTCTTCACAAGATGACATCTCACCTATCTGAACACTTAGCAGTCCCTATTTCTGGCAGCCAAAGCTTGTGATTGACATTTTTTATGCCAATCACTAAAGACCTGCAATTTATGCAACCAAAGAATTTGCAAAGAATCCTGCCCTAATGCTTAATTTAAACAGAAGTTTGTACTAGTGGCCAGAAGCATTAATGACAGGCTTTACAGCTGTCCATATGCTCTATGCATCCTGTATTTTTACCTATCTGGCAGCAGTGGACTACAGAAGTACTCAGTCTCCAGGGTAAAGGATGAAGTTCACATGGCCATGCTGATTCTCTGAACTGTCTCTGCTTCCTTCAGGCTGCTTGATGGGGGGAAATGACCAATTACTGGCAGAAAACAGTAGAACTGCTGTTTCTTGTTGCCTGAGAAACGTGGATACTGGACAACAAGAAGGGCATTCACTTGTGCATGTGCAAAAAACCTCAACAAATTCCACCCCTCTGCCACCTGACCCCACCTCCCATGAAAGAAGTGAGGCTTGGATGAAGCCCTACATCCTCAAAGGTGTGCAGGTGCCCACAGAGCCTTTTGAGGACCTGGCATAAACTAATTAGCACTCAGGTAAATCAGGGGAGAATGAATGAAGTCTGGTTTACTGGAAGGGGTCTGTGGCTAAAAGTTGCCCTTGATCCTACATTTGTTCACCTTTAGGGAAAAGCCCATCTTTCCTCTCAGTGTGGTCAGGCAGGAAACAGGCCAAAAGGTGTGTGGTCAGGAGGCAATGCTGATGCTTTGGAGAACTGTTACTTGTTTGGAACGAGGGCTGCATTACTGATTGTGCCTTTCACTGGTTATGTTCTCACCCTGTTCCTGGTGACATTTGCACTAGCATGTAGTGTGGAATAGCACTCTGGATACAATTAAACCCCCATGCAACTGCTAGCTGTGTCAAGGAGGAGGGTTGGCAGCACCTGATTACCAGCACATATGGCCACTGGTGTCAATGGAGCATTATGGTTTACTCTCTCGCTGAGTCATCTCCCCTTGAGGAAGTTGCATGAAAATAACATTTAACAAGGGTGATAAAGACTGTAGAGATAAAAGAGAGTGAAGAATCTGTTAGCAATATTTCTGTAGCAAGCAGATGACTGAGTGTATTTCCAAATGTTACATAATTTGCGTGACTCACAACACCACAGTCCACAGAGCATATGCAACATTTGGTACAGCAGCGAATCACTGTAAATACCAACAACATTTCTGTAGTCTGAGATGTTCAGAGACATAAACCTGCAAATTTGCATTCAGGTTCTTTGCAAATAGGGAGCTAATGTGATTATGCAGCAGTTAAATCTTTTGTTTGTTTGGTTTATCACATCTTTATGAACAACAGGAAAGCCCCATTGCATAAAGTATTCTTCTTTGAGAAATTTTACACAAGGAGTTAATAAAATACACTGCTACCATCTCTGCATAACTGACTCTTATCAGTGGAACTCAAGTCAGCCTGCTGTAACAGCAAACTGTTGTTTTTTGCAGATTTTGGACACACATGTTTCCCTGAACATTTAATTATTAAACTGAGGCCTCCTGATAAATTAAATTATTCCTGTAATTTAAAGATTGTATCGAAGTCCACTAAGTATCTTCAGCTGAGAAAATGATGGACACCTGTGGTATTGCTGAACACGTGATGGTTCTTTAGTGTTGCTTTGTCTTTGTCTCCGAATCTGTCTTTGCTGTGCTTTAGTGTGTTGTTTTTACGGGACTGCCTAAGGCTTCCCAGCCCACTGCTTATCTGTATTCCTTCCTGCAACCCTGCATTTGTGGGCTTTGCCCATTTATTCCCTTTGCTCCTGTGTGCCTTCTGTCAACCCTGACACTCTTTTTCACTCTCTGGCTCACATTTTCTTGTTCCTCTCATCTGCCTTGTCCAAACTTCCTCCTACTTCATTCCTGAAGTACACTCTCATTTAAGTTTCTCCTGTAAGTAAAAAACTCATTCTCTTGTTTCCCAGTTCCTTCACACAACAGCTCTAATTTTCACATTCCATAATAATTATCATAGAATAACAGAAAATAGGCTATTAATGGACATTCAGCAATCATTCAATCTGTAATCTTTTTCAGAGTAAACATTAAATATTCTCATTCCTGTGGTAATCTAATTCAAAGATATTCTTACAATTAGAGAATTCTTTATGCCTAACTTGGATCGCAATTTTCATGCAATTTAAGTCCATCTGTCTTTTTCTTAATCTCCGTGGGCTTGGAAAGCAGCTTTCTAGAGCAGCTGTTTGAGTGCTGAGGATGGTGACTTCTCTGTCTTCTATTCCATTCATATTCCTATCTAACAAATGCCACTTTCTCCTGGGTCCAATATTGTCCATTTCCTTAGTATTTTTCCCTATAAACAATCTCTTCCCCTCCATATTAACACATATAGGTTCCTCACAGCTTCTCCTTCCCCCTTTCTTCCTTTCCCCCATGCTTTCCTCTTTCTTCTGCTTTAGATTTCAACGTGTCTGTACCTCCTTGTTCATAAAGATTCACTTCCAATCTTTCTGACAATGCCTGTTCTGCTGCATATCACTGGTGCATGTGGAGGCTTGTTGCAGCCTATGCCAGGAATGTGTTGTCTTGGAATGGCAGGAATGCATGGAAGCTATCCGCTGTGATGTAAATGTCTTTCAATTACCTTCTCTATGCAGAATGTCTTTTTTAGTCCTAGCCCCAGTGAAATGCTGCTGGTGCTCTTCTGTCTTCACCGTTTCCATGGTAGCCGATCCCATCCTTTAGTGACTTTCTCTTCAGTGGCCTAAACAAAATCTAGAACTGAGCTGTCATAATTAAATGGGAGGCAGTTCACAATATTTTTGAAGACTTGGTGGTATTACATGATAAAAGTACTTTGCAGCTAAAACTGGGTAAGTAATTAAGCACCATTACCTTGAATGGTGATACTTTCTGAGTGGAACATGTCCTGAATACAGTAAAATTGCTATGTCAAATAAAGTTAATGACACTGTTCCAAAAGTACAGAATGTAATGATTTAATTAACCCAGAGTTACAGCAGCCTGATTTTAAGTAACTCCCTCTCTCTCCAGTCCCTTCCCTAACAGCACTCCTGGTTCAAGTATTTCACTTGTATGCCTTTGAAATCAGATCCAGATTTGGATTCTGACTGAAATCCCAAAATCAGAGCCTGCAGCTGATTCAAAACCCAGATCTAAATGCTTTCAATCTTTGGCACATTTTGTAGGCCCGATTTAACATTTTCATAGACTGCGGTTTTCAGTGTAATATCTGACTTCCCCCTTTCCCCCTCCCAAAATGTCTCTGAATACTAACCATAGGGTGTTCAGAACTTGGGAAATTAAAAAATTTAGATCATTAGGTGTAGGTGAAGAAATGTAAATATAGGCAGCCACATTCTCAAAACTCTTGGTCAGAATCTCTGTTTTGTGGTTTCATACAGTGTCTCTGTCAAGCTGTTATTCAGTAAACCAGACTGTAAAGCTGAGAAAGACACGTCTCTTTCTTAGATTAATGTATTAAAGGAATTCAGGTAGTGTCGTGGATTAATATACCTATTATTGTGAACAACATCTGAAATTCTACTCTTTGACTGCATTCTATATTTTCTTCCAGTTTGGAGAAATCAACATAAAAAAAGCAGAGATCAAAACCCATGGCTTAAAGCCCATGATTCACCTATCATTTACTGCTCTTTACTTAAAGTAAATTGAAGGCACACATGAATATAAAATCCAATCCTTGTCTAAATGTATGTGACTTCCAACTTCCACGGAGCTGCCTGATTAATCAGTATAAGACATGGAGGAAGATATGTGTAAGCTCAGGCAGGAGAGCAACCCTGGATTTCCAACACAGGATGTATTTTATTCTGTCCAACAATCCACATGTACCTATATCAGGTCCAGAAATCATCCTACTGCACCATCCCAGTAAAGCACAACCCTCAGACTCCTTGCTCTTCTGATTTGAGAATCAGCTTCAGCTGCATGACCAATCTTTTTCCCAATCTTAGTGTGGGAATTTGTAGAGGAATTACTAACCCAGCTGATATCAGATTTTTTCCTAATAATGTCAGCATTACCTTGGTTTCTATGAATTCTGAAGAGCCATCAGAAACCTCTGTGTATAGCATCACTTTCAGAATTTTTCTTTTCAGTTCCCACACACTGTATTTAAATCCCTGACACTGGAGACAATGAGAGTAGATTTGAAATTATAATACAGTTGCATAAACCAGCATCAACAGTATGCAGAGAATGGACCCAATGAAAACTGTGATATGACAGGTGAGATGGGCTCCACAGCCACAGAGAGTTAAAAACACTGAACAAGTGACCCACAGAAAACTCAAGTTCCTGGAATGAGTGGCTGAAATCCTGGGGCAATGTCCACATGCAGGGCAACACTGATTAAGTTGAATTTGTCAGAACTGGGAGGTGGATGGACAGTGAAGGACAGAAGATAATTAGAAAAACAGTGATGGCACAGCAAAAGTACCACCAAACCCATTTTCACTGGTGGTAAGGGAAATCCTATTTTTTTTTCATTACAAAGAAAAATTTAAAACCCTCTTGAAGAAATAATATTCAATATACTGCCAGTTTGCACCTAGAATCTCCCAGATAACCAGTCCCAATGGATTGTGAAAAGCATTAGCTGAAGCAAGCACATACTGATATGATAAAATTTAGATTATCGGGTTAAAAAAACCTGTCTGTTCCCTTTTCTCCTCCCCATCCCCTCTTTGTAGCAAATAAAAGAAAGAAACACAAGAGGTTGTTATCAAATTCTGCTATCAGCTTTATTTTTGCTATTAGTTTTAGGGGGGTGAGGGATTTGTTCTGCTGTTGCAGTCATGGTCACAACGTAAACTCTTCAGATAGAGGGAGTGGCTTTTTTCCTTCTACTTTATAGTCACAGACGTTATAGACTGTTTTTATTAAAGATGTTGAGTATGGAAATTATATTTACCTCCTACAACAGTGGGAGGTGTAATGCCTCTTAGTTTGCAGTTTCCGTGCGGAGAAGGAAACAAACAGAGATGGATACTGTAGATGGCTCAGCTATAGCACGCTGGCATACACAGCTTCTTGCTCAGACTTAACATAATTTCTAATTTTGGCTGTTTCTGTGAATATTAAATGAGAGAATGAGAAGACTACTTCATTTGAAAGGCTTATTTAATCTCCCTTCTCTTAATTTGCTTTGTTTACTGAATTAGATTTCCATAGGAGAATGGCCTGTAGAACCGTCTCCCCTGACTAAACAGTTCAAATGAGCTATGAGTAAAACCATTCAGATACAATTCACAACCATGTTTTATTAATAAAAACTAAGAATGCTACTGAGGCTCAGCATGTGCTGAATTCTCCAGGCTTTTATCCTTGCACCTATGTTATTGTCAGAATCTTTTCACATTGTGTATCTTAACAGAGAATTTAACAGAAATGTAATCACAGAACTTCATTAAAAGTTACATAAATAACTATTTAATGATTTTTAACTCTCACAAAGAGGTGTTTATTTAAAGCCAGCACTAGGCTGTATTTATGACTTTTTTAAAACATATGTCTGTATTTGAAAGGCAAGTTGTAGCCATATGTCTCAAAATTTCTACTTTCAAAGTGAACCCCTCCTTTTGGAAAGCAAATGCCAACAATTCCTCTCTCTTCATGTTCCTCACTGCTTTTCTGATGGAAAGGCAAACTAATACGTATATATATGTACACACACTAAGTAAAGAAAGGCCTTAAAAGCTGTGAAAGATGATTCTTTTTTTCTTCAGCCTACAGCACCTCACCCTTGTTCACTTGCTGTCTGTGTACACTGTACATATGGATAAATGGAGCTGTCCAAGAAAGCAGGCCCCAGATTCAAGGGTGAGAAAGCTCACTGCTCACTGGCACCTGTGGGCAAACACACAACTTGTGCCAGGAGAAACTCCTTTGCCTGAGAAAAGCTTTCCTTGCTGGAAATGTGGTGACATTTTTCATGCCGGAGCAATTCTTGGAAGCATTAAGTTGTACTGTGTGTCCATGGGATTTTTTTCCTCTAGGCACAGCAGATGCGTGGCCACGTAACACCGTTTGTAATATAAACCACTGGGAAAAACATCCCAGATGGGAAATAGCTTGAAAATGATGAGAACTTTTTTCTTCTATTTCCGTGCACATCTTTTGCTTGTTGCTATTCAGATTTTTATATGCCTCAGTATATTATCACATTCATACACCTTAAGAAGTATTTCATGGACACTTCACTTTCATTTCTGAACATAAACACTGTGGAACAAATGTCAGAGAAGAATCATCTGACTGAAGCTGACTTTAAAATTTTTTGCCACTTAAGTTATTTCTGTTTATTTTTCTTGAGAATGCATTTTTCTCTCCTTAAAGAGCCAAAGATTTTCTTTAAGGAGCAGGTATTGTGCAGAAAATAAAAATTCTTAAAGATAAGCTTCTTGCTCATAGAATTATTTTAAAGAACAAGACAGTAATGACTACTTCCTAAAATATGTATTTCCATTAAGCAGGAACTACTCATAAAAATTGCTCTCCTCTTCAACTAAACATTAATACACTTGGCTACTAGTATGAACTGGAATCATGGAAAATAAAATTTTCAGCTGATTGAGTAGTTCAGCCAAAGTGGTGGTTTTAAGATGGTTTTAATGGCAAATTTTCTATGTGTAAATATTGGCTCACAAACTTCATGTTAAATTTGAACCTATGGAAGATCCTGAGGAGAAGTGAAGCCCAAATAAATTAAATCCCTTACAAGAACAGCTGTTAATGGACCAGTAACTCACCAATTAAAACAAAATAGATAAAATCATCTTGTAGTGAGAGTGTAATTTAAGACAGTGAATTTATGAAGACACAAAATACTGCAGTGGAAGATAAAAGAAGACACAAAGGGAAGCTTGACTTTTTTTTTTTTTTTAATTTATTTTTAATTGTTTCCCAGAATCACTTTTGTTGAAAACAGTAACTCACAATGATTTTGAAGGAACTAGAATTTCACCCATTTTCCTGCTTCACTCCTGTTTATCTGATTAGTTAGAAAAAACTGCTTCCAAAGAGTGAACAAAATAATTCATAAACAGGAAAAAGTAGCCTGAAACTCTATTAATAACCAATTTATTTTTATTAGAGCAAATACAGTTGTGAAAACTGTACATTGTACATTTTGGGTCAAGAATTATAAACAGAGAAACTCATAGATAAAGAGTTCATTCTTTGACAGCAAGAAACTTTAAATAGACAAAATGACATTTTTAAGTACATTGGCAGGCTTCATTGTGCTGTCCAAAATGTAGTGTACAGTATAACAACCAATTATAAATAGCCTTTCATGTAAAATACAACTGTGCACGTTTTAGAAAAATACCAACAATTTGTTTGAGCTTTGTTTTAAAAAAGCTTATAAATCATACATATTTATAAATGGTACTAACATGCTTACTTAAATTTATAAACATTTTTCATAAGCTTTGTTACCCATTATTTCCAGAGCATAAAGTATTTTAAATAAACATTTAATAGGAATTAAATATGTCAGTTACAAAATTACCTCTCCATGTAAGGAGACAGGGGGTGATTTAACAGTGGGATGGAACATTTCATCCATAAATTCAAGGCTTACACAGTAACTTTTAAAATTTTGTTCGTATTTAAAAATTACTTTCCTAAATTTAAAACACAATTTAAATTTTTTGTTTTTTTTTTTTCTTTAAAAATAAATATACAAGTTTTATTTTCATTTGCTCTCTTTCTGCTTTCTTCTTTATCCACACTGGTCAAAACACAGGATTCTCAACATACTTCTGTAAAAAACACCATGGTGTTACTGCCCTGCTCGGAGCTGCTTCGCTGCCCAAAATTCAGTCCATACCTACAGTACTTTACTACGCTGCATCAAAAAGTAGCTAATGTATTTTGTAAGAATGTTGCCCATTAAACCATGCAAAAACTTAGAAAGTTTACAAACAGGTTCAAAAACTATGCTGTATGAAAGATTTTCTAATAGAGATAAAATAAACCGTAATACAAGCCCTTTGCTTTTTGCAGCTTTAAATTAAAATGTTTGTTTGCTTGCCAAATGATCACACCACATATCTTCAATAAATAAGCATGCATTTGATTAATATAGGGTACAATAGTTACAGTATAATGGCACATAAAAAGAAACATGATCACATTTTTTGAACAAAGGGCTATGAAACTACTTAAGACAAACTTCCCAAATGAAAAATTTTGAGGCTTTTTCAATGCTGAGGTAAAATCATAAATGGACTTTAAAGACACTGAAGGCATCGAATTGATAAACAATAACTTCACATTTTTAAATGCTCTACCTGAATGTATTCAACACACATCTAGCATTTTAAAGTTGTGATTTATTATGACCATTAGCTAGCTTAACTGTCATTGGCAGTAATGTGCACCCAGACAAGACTTTATTTTAACTGCTGTCAAAATACCTCAGTGTTGCAACATAATAATTCAAATCACCGATTACCACAGCACCAGAATTAAGAAAAAAAAAAAAGAAAAAAAAAAGAAAAAAAAAAAATCAACATGCAAACCCTGTGCCTCACCTTTCTTGGCTTATTTTGATATTCAAATCTCCTGTTTAGAATGTGCTTTTACCAATGTAGGATTCTATTTTTTTTATTATGCAAAATTTTGCTTGGTATTGGCATAAGTATTTGAGCATTTTAAGGAAGATACTAGTATCTTTTAAGTTTTGCAGTAATGGTGTATTATTTACTGAACCTTAATGCAAAATTACTCTTAAGGTTTAAGGAAATGAATTCAAGAATTTCATCCCTGGACTAGGAAAATATATTTGATTTTCTGCTTCTGCTGCTAGGCAGAACTGGTAGCTTTCTCCAAGGTTGGACTAAACACTACTTATGGCTATACATCAAATTTCATAAACAACAAATGAACAGAATCATGCACAGGCAAATGAAATTCGATCTCCCAGAACACTGCAGGAGATGTTAAAAGCAGCAGGTAATGGAATAAGACTGGTGACTGATGTTGCTAACTATTTCTTCTAATGAGATAGGAGTGAACGCTGGAATCACTTCCACAGCAACAGAATCCTCTGACCACATTCCTCTGGCAGTCGTTTTCCCATCTCCCCACTAAAAACATCAGACGGTAAAATAGTAAGGCAGCTGTTAACTTCCATCAACAAAAAGTGCAGCTCCGTACATTTCCAGTTTAGTTACACTCTGCTGGAACAGATGGAGAAGCCAACACACTTCACTGGCGGGGCTGCTTCAGCAGATTATTTTGTTTGTTTTCCAACATGGCTGCTTGCTTCAGCTTTCAGAGGACCCCAAAGCCACGAGCCACCAGCAGAGAAACTGATCTGGGCCCCTGGCTGAATTTTCCAAGTTTCATCTCTCTTGCGTCCCATCCTAATTCCAAGCCTCCTTCCCTGTGTCTGACAGGTGCCATTTAAAAGGCTGATGACACAACTGCAGAGAACTGTGGGCTAACACCACTAGTTGTCATGACTTCACTGAAGGGTCAAAACAGTTACAATATTAAATAACTATGTTGAATCACATTCAGGCACAGCTAAAAATTAAAGTGGGGAACATTAAAAGTATGTGAAGAAATTAAATCTTTATCATTTAAGGTGGGGTGGATATGGTGATTTGTTATGAAAGCAAGACCTTTCTTACCTTTCCTAATTCCAATCAAGTTAGAAAATGGACAAAAAGAATGGCTAAACCAATATTCAACAGCATTACCAGGGCGATCATGACTGAGTTAGGGCCCTGAAAATAAAACAGAGATATCAGAATTAATGCAACCTCCGACATATGCACAACAATAAAAAAGACCTGACTTCACAATTTCTATAGGTTTTGACCTTGCTCTGAGGGAAACAGACCCTGCTGCCAAAACACGGCCAGGTGATATTCAGATGAGATAAATATCATCTGTGTGAAAATGAGCTGGATAAATACAGGTGAAAGTATAGTACTTCACTGTTCTTAATCACACTGAGATTAAGCCACCTGACAAATACAACTGCATCAACAAATGAAAACAAACCCATCCACACAAAAACAATGTCATCTTAAAATAAAGCAAAACTTAAAAAAAAGAATGTGAACTACTTTAGGGAAGTGAGGCTGTTGCTCTTCATCCTTACAGAGGGCTCCTTTTCCAGTTCTAACCCATTTCAAAACAGACATAACAAAGATGCTTTATGAAAAGAATACACTTTTTTGATAACCAAAATAGAAAAGAAAATTTACTTACCATTGCACTAACAAACCTGTTTACTTTACAACTGCAAAATTAAACTTGTTTTGATTTATTCAGACTTATCTTAAGGACCTATGTACTCAAGAAATGAAAAATCAGAAAACTCCTTCCATTCTTAGCTAGAGCTAAAATTGGTTAGAAAATTTAAATCATTATGCTATTTTAGTATTTCTGTGAAGCCAGAAAACAGTTTTTAATTCTTTTAGGCAATTTTGGATTTTTTTTTTAAAAAATGGATGCTTTCTAATGACCAACTTGAAAAATGTCTCAACAGATGAAAATTCTCCGTTCTCTTCTGCCATTAACATATTTGGTTTATTACAACATAATTTTATGAAGATTTTTATACTCTTTTATTTTACAGTTCCACTGTACGCAGAAACAGAGAAACTTTTCATTTAGACAATACTTTCCTAAATCTCAAATCACGAAGCCCACCAGAAAATCTGTGCAGAAAACTATCTTCTGAGCTACACCTGGATCACTGGCTTGCATAAGAAGGTATATATTGAATGAGAAATCAAACAGCGTTTTCACTTTTCACATGAGGCATGCTTTGGAGAAGTTCATTATGCTTCATGACAACATAATGCTAACATACGCTATGTAATTTCTGGAATGCTGAGGTGTAAGAACTTGTTGTTAGTAATTTGCTGCAACAGTGTAACTGGGAAGCTATGGAAAAGTACTTGTGTCATTATTGTATCACATGCTCTCCTGAAACAGTGGCATGGAACACCTTCCATTGGAACACACCTTTACACAGTAGTTCAGATGGCAGGCCAGATGTGGGCTGCTAAGTTTTTGAGTAAGTCACAAAATACATTATGTCAGGTAGTGCTTAAATCTCTGGTGAGCCAAAACCTCATCGGCACCTCTGTCCATAACCTCCATCAAGTTCCCTTTGCACCAGCTCAGAGCTGTCTGTTCACATGCTGAGAAGCACATGCTCAAGTTCACACAATGATTGAGATTATCAGAATGCCAATTAAATGATGACATAGGGGTAATAGTATTGGTAGTAGCACCCACGTTTTGCTTAATGGCAGAATGTCTAAAATATTCACTAGGAAATTGAAGACCAGGTTTAATGACACCTTAGGCCAAGTGATTTTGAATAACAAGCTCTCACTTACCAGTGGTATGTTTCAACCATCAGGTCACAGAAGTGGAACCATGTTCCTTCCTCCTTTGTGGCAGTGACTCACCATGTGTTAAAGCACACGAGACACTCGGGGGCAGAGAACAGGCATAAAAGGAAAGCACAGCTCCAGATACGGTTACCACAGCACTGTGAGCAGCCTTGCTCTCCACAGACGTGTGATTTGAATGCACTATTAATTTCCACTAAGATACGAGTTCAACATTGTTCTTTCTGGTGTTAGGCACTGGAACAGGTTGCCCAGAAAAGCTGTGGATGGCCCATGACTGGAAGTGCTGGGTGGGGTTTTGAGCAACCTGGTCTAGTGGAGGATGTCTCTGTCATGGCACAGGGGTTGGAAACAGATGGTCTTTAAATATCCCTTCCAACTCAAACACTTTGTTCTATAATCCTATGATTCTAATAGGGACTGGCTATGTGATTCAAATCAGGTCAATGGCTCCTTTATAGGCTGGAAACCCACCGGAAGATTTTACAGTTATACTGCAGCAGGAATTGCAAGGAACTGTGAAGATCATTGCCAAGTACCATTAAAATTTTTCAGGATTTGTCCATCTAGTACTTTGCATATTTGAAAATAACAGCTGTGAAAATCACATTGATTTATTGCAACTGAAAAAAAAAAAAAATTGGAACCACAGTGTCTCCACGGGAGCCAAGAACTTGTTCATTACCTGAAATACACCATGGAACAGCATCCTGGTAGCTGCCAGACAGATTTTTGCTGATTTCCAAATTGGTACTAGAACTCTAATGGCACCTTGGTATCATTAGTGCACAGTCTCAGGGAATCAAGCTTGTTGAAGGGGAAGGGGACTTCCCTTTTGATGCATCTGTCAGTCAGGTTAGGTAAAACAATCTCACCACAGTAACATTAGATGAATTAGGCTAAAAACCCCAGGGGCTATGCTCTGAATCAAGAAGTCTCATCTACAAAGACAGGAGCAAGTGACACCTTAAGAACTGGGCTGTTGAGTTCCCATGAAGACCATAGAAAAATATGTTATCTCTTTATGATAATGAAATATCATAAAGATATCTCTTTATAGAAAGAAGTAGAGCTCATACTCTTTGGCCTGCTATGCACATTGTGTTTCAGCTTCTGATAACTGTACTTTTCAGCCCAAAGCAGGATTTCCTGGTACACTAAAAAATGATCAAACAACGTTCATGAAGCACACAGTTATTATGCAATGAACTACCACCTGTTTTGTAGACACCTATGAAATAAGCATTAATGCTTTAAGACAAATACCACAAGTAAGACTTTAGTGTCCCGCAAGGGCTTAAAATAGCAAAAGCCAAAATTAGTATGAACAATCCTAGAGTGACCAGAACAGGTGCACTGTTCTAAAGAAGCTCCAGCAGAAAACCTTCAGTCCTGCTCAAATTTACCCTTTCAGCTTCTTGTAAATTAAACATTTATGTAGTTCAAAATACAACCAAATGATTAGTTTCAATTTGGGGAAGAAAGAAAGTTATTTTCCTAAAATGTAGTACCAGGAAATAAAACACTAGGCTTGTAATTCCATTGCATTAGGAATGTCCATTAAATTTAGCCTAAAGTTCTTTCTCAGAGGTTTTTTTTTATGATAAGGCAAGCACACATCTTTACATATAAAATACACACATATTTATCAAACATCATGGTATTTACAGCCCTTACTAAATGGATGTTAGCTGAACAAAAAGATGAGAATTGAACAAAAAAATGGGAGTAGAATCACTGTGTAGCATTCAGGTAAAAACCAGGCTAAACACTGTGTGTTTAAAAATCTTTACCTGCCAAAAGAAAAAAAAAAAATTACAATTTAGTAAAACACTTGTGCCTGGGCTTGTAACCTGTCCTAGGGCAGCACATGGACACCTATCAGGCAAAAAAACCCCCAACTGTATTCATGAATGTACACTACAATAGTGTTTTGTGAAATTCAATCCTATTTTTCACTCAAATCCAAGAGAATCTCCAATCAGCTCATATTCAAGGTGGGACAGGAGCGTGCAAGCTGAAACTGGGTCTAGAGGCTGCTAATGACCAGATAGAAACAGCAGTACTGGTGTGTGGCCAAGTGTCTGTGAACACACTGTGGTAAATGTAAGGTAATGTGAAGGAGACTCATTCTCTCTGAAAGAGGGTGATTTATCTCTCATAAATGACACGTGGCTTTGTCATTGTGCTTCATGCAGGATTTTACCTTCATGAAACTGTGACTCTTTTCTTATGAGCTCTGGAATAATTTCAAACTTAGATTTTTGAACATCAGGGAGTAAATACACAGAGAAACACACTTATATGTGTGGCATAGGAAGTATGTTCTGATATATTTCAAACATAATGCTAGAAATGGGGATATCTAGAGAATCAAGACTATTCCTATAATTAACTTATTCCACAGATTATACTCCAAGACATTCTTAAGGATGTAACATTCACAGAAAATATGAAACATAAATTTGGTAACTAAAACAGCTGCTACAAGCTTTTCAGCAAATGAAGTCATATGAAGTTCTTAATCCAAATTAAAGCTGATGTTTCATTCAGGTATGAAAAATGGCTTTGATTTAGACACATAGAAGGAAGAACTGAAAATTTTCCCTTCTTTATCTGTGTTCTTAATGCGTTATCACAGGATACCGGGAGAAAGGACAGCACAATTCAATACAGCACTCCCAGATAATCTAAATGTTAATAGATTTTTTTTTTTTCAATTTCCAAAACCATGTTTATCATTTTCTTTTCATGAGATTGAAAGTTCTTTTCTCTTTTCACTGTGTAACAAATATATTTTAGAACTTTTATGGAGGATCTAAGGCAGACTTACTTTCAAAGCATTACAAAATCATTTGTCAGAATGACTAAAAAGCAATTGCAGTTTCTTACTGAAATAAAATAATTCCCCAATGCAACTCCAGAATTCTGAAGTCTCTCAGCATTCAGAACCATCTGGGATAAGGAGAAGTACATTAATTAGGAAAAGGGAGAATGGATTAAAACTGGAAGAGATTAAGTTTAGATCAAATATCATGAAGAAATTCTTTACTGTGAGGGTGGTGAGACACTGGAACAGGTTGCCCTGAGAAGCTGTGGATGAATCATCCCTGAAAATGTTCAAGACCTGGATGGGGCTCTGAGAAACCTGGTCTAGTGGAAGGTGTCCCTGCCCATGGCAGGAGGGTTGAAACTAGGTGATCTTTTAAGGTTCCTTCCAACCCAAACTATTCTATGATTCTATAAATCTGGCTTCTCCTCAGTAACTGTGCTCTCTTAGCTTAGCCACTGCTTAATTTCAATACACTGCTGCGCTCAGTCCAGGAGCATTGCAGAACAGGCTACTGCTTTTCTGAAGCTGAAAGGCGATATTGAAAATTCAAAGTCTCCAGCAAAGTTAATAGTCATTCTGTATTGTTTCTCCCTCAGACTGCTAGGCCAGTAGGCTACTCTTTTTTGTTTTAATTGGTTTAGCATTTCTACTCTCAGTATTTTGAAGAAATAAGCATGTAGGAAATTTAGTCTACATGGGCAAATTCACAGATACATATAGAAGACTAGAATCTTTAAAAAACACCCACATAAATCTACATACATCTTAAGATACTGTTATAGTAAAAATGAATTCCTAAAATCTACCTTCCTTCCATACTGGAATGCTGGTAATAAGAATAATTCAATTAGACTCCAAATGAAGTAGAGGGACCTAGAGTAGAGTTCCCAAATATCAATGCAGTATCAGTGAACTAACAGTAGCTAAAACACAATATCTCATCATTTTTATACCTTTCATGATAACAGGCTGGAGGTTCATGGTCCTTATCCTGAATATTCTAGAAGGTCAATAAACTGCTGTTCAGGTACCCTACTTGTTAAGATGAAGCCTCCCTCCAAAATATTATTTGGAATGAAGGAAAAATAAGGACTATTTCTAGTGACTTATTTTCACCAGAGCTAAAAACCAATTCCAATTCAGCCTGAAATTTGTACATACTCACTCAACATTTACAAGCCTGTCAGCTTTGTGTTACCCTACATAGGAGTAATATCTGTGAGATTTGAAAGGTTAAAGGGCTGATATCAGCTGTAATACAGATTTGCAGATTACAAAAACTCTGCCAACATCTACTTTGATCCGCACAAAAAAGAATAAAAGCTTCCTGCAGAACTAGAGAATATCATCTTGGCAAAATGCTCATTATCAAACTGCTCAGTGATGGCTCCAAAACCCTGGCATCTGAAAATTGATGGTACATTTAATCAAGATCATTAGAATCAACTTAAAACCAGACTTTTATCTGAATCTTTCTAACTGTTGGATTTTCTTACACATTTGCTTATTGGCCTGGGAAACTGTTTAATAAAGCACACTTACAGAAAGTGATTTAGTACGTCAGGGGTTTTTGTACCTCGAATCTTCCATTGTAAGGTATGTTTTAATCATTCTTGCTGCTCTTTGTGTGACTTCCTCTCAATTTTTTTTTCATTTTAAATCCCTGATTTACGAACACTGTTTTATCCCAGAAGTGGTTGCACCCGTGCCAAAAGCAGACAGAATGGACTCCCATGTACTCTTGCTTAATCTTTTCTGTTGATAAATCTAAGGATTATATTAACATCTCTGAACAACAGCAGCAGACTGGGAGCTCGTGTTCAGTTGCCTCTATTGCTTCTGATCCATCAACCTTTTCCAGTTCTGATCCTTCATGGCCAGGCTCTATAAATTATCTTTCATAAACAGTACTGTGTTTTGCTGCACTGCCATGGATAATTATACTTTCAGCCTTCTTAGCAGGTGGTTTGCATGAGCTTATATTTGCCTTCATTATAGACCAGTCTCCAGGTATCTGTGTCTTTTATAAACTTCATGGATGATATTCTCATGACCTCTTGTATGTCATTAACAAGAATATGATTAGAGTAACAGAATTAATGCAAGGATGACCTCGCCAGAATAACATCAAATAACTGATAGGTATCTAATTACCTTTTGAGAATTATCAGTCAGTTTTAAAAAATTATTTTAATGTGACATTTAGCCTTTGAATTACTCTGGTTTCCTGGTCAGAATACATGGCCATGTAAAAGCAAATCAAGTGACCTTCTTGGATGAGATTAAGATTCTTCTCTCACACCTGAAGATGTCAAACTTGTTTGACAAGAACATTTACAATTCACGTTGGTTGGAAATTGCTCCCCCTCTTTAATTCTAAATTCTTTATTAATGAAGTCTGGTGTTAATTATTCAAGTGCTTTGCCTGCAATCAGTACTAGGCTATTTGGATCTCCTTAAATGGGTCATTCTGTTTATCCCATCAATAATGACACACTGTTTTGTAGAGTACCACCAAAAATGACTAAAAGAAACAATGCTTATAAAAGAAAAACCTTATGACAATTATCTAGAACTCTTCATTCACTAAAGGCTAACTTTAGGATGTAAAACAGATGCTTTCCTGAATTTCTTTTGGCCCAAGAATCACAGAATCATCATCAGAGATTCCAAATTTCATACCCTGGGTTTTTCTTCTAACACGAAATAGAAATGCAAGTCATCAGTCCTTTTCTGCATGGCTATTGATAACTTTATTATTTTTAAATGATACTGAAATGAAGATTCACACTGATCTGAAAGGGTAGTTTTAAAACTCCCTTGCTCATTCCAGACTGGAATATTTCTTCCTCACTCCAGGTGAAGTGGGTTTTAGCTAGCTGACTGTATCCAGATTAAGATTTGTCAGAAGTGAGCTTTGCCTATGCTTAGGTTGCAAAGCTCAGCACTCACAGCAAAGGGCAGTGAAAATGAAAATGTCTCTTGCAGTACTTACCGAGCTGTTTCCTACTTCTTTCTCCATTGCTGAATGTGACTCATTATTAGCTGGGTTCTTTGGTGCAGCAAATTCTGTTTTCTTAATTTTTATGTCAGGCTTGTTTTCTTTGGCATCTGGCTTACCCCCAGATCTAGCAGGGCTTGGCTTCTGAGAGGGTGGTATCCGTGCAAGCGTTGATGGTGAAGGGTTGGCATATTCATCTTCTTCCCTGAGCTCCTGTGGAAGCACTGTTGGATTCATTTTTACATAATAGCCATGGTAGTGACCATGCAGCTCCCCATTCTCTGTGCTGCTGGGATTGTGCTGGGCTGAAAACTTTGGCTGGTGTTTCCCAGCTACTTCCTCTTTCACCGGTGCTTTTGAATATAAAGGCTTGTTAGTTGTGGGTGTTATATTCTCAGTGGCTAAAAGCTTTTTGTCTTGATTGAGTCTTGCCCCAGAAGTGGAGCTTTGCCTTTTCAGTTGTTTTGAAGGAGAAGTCTCAGAAGAAAGAGGAGGACTATTTCTTGGGCTTGCTTCTGGGGTTCGAGGGGGTGTAGTACCTTTTCGATAAAAGTGAGGTGACTCTTTTGGGGTGGGTGGTTTCTCCTGACCTTTTTCTTCAGATTTTTCTTTTGCATCCATTCCTTCTTGAAATTTTTGTTTGATATAATCAGGGCCTGAAAAATAGTGTAATAGAAATATTAAGATCAAAACAAAGTTCACAGTAAAACTATTTCGTTGGGATGTTGGACTGCACTGCCCAATTTTTTTACACCGAATTCCTCAGGCACTGGAGTTACTGTAGCTTTTTTGATAATTGTTGGAACTACTAGTTAACTTGGCTCAGTCACTCTGTATCTTCAGCTTTTCAAAGGGCCACAGTATGTAAACTGCTCCTGAATGAAGTCTGAGTGACTGAAGATTGACTAACCTTACATCACCTATCATTCCTTCTCTGAGAGGCAAGCTTTGAGGTATGTTTTGCTTGATTACCCTTAGTGATTTAACTTCTCATGATCAGAGCACCTGTTTGATATGTAGATAGTTAACCATCAGAATGAAATGTCTCTTCTGTTTTTATAAGCTACAGAAAAAAGGGCTTGAATTGTTTTTTTTTTTTCTCCTTTGGGTGAATATCAGCTTGTCTTATATACAGATATGTGTGCCTTGAACACTCACATGCTGGCTTTGTCTCCCAGAACCGATCACTCCCATATGAAGACCCAGGTTAACCATCCTAGTCACTAATACAATTCCTGCTCAGAAGGCAGGAATACAAATTCTCTTACATTCACCAGGAAAATACTTACAGAGCAGCAAGTGTGAAGAACATCCTCTCCCCAAATTCCAGCTAAACACCCACATGCACATTCACTACTGTTCACTTATCAAAGTGCACGTCTATACAGCTGTTAACATAAACAGAAACTGGCTGACATGCTCTGCTCCAAGTTTTGGTGCTCAGATTTAATGGTTTAATGGTAAGACTTGAGCAAACATTGCTGAAGAAACAAAACTGCTGTAAATCTGTATGCATTATAGGTAATGTTTTACCTCCTAGAGGTCACATCTCAGATTCCAGGATCAGTTTCCCTAAGAAGTCAGAAGTTGGGGAGCTCTGCGAAAAAAGAACTGGCAACAATCTTCCTGTATTTTCAAAAATGGCTTCTGAAAAATACTTTGCAACTGTTTCTCCACTTCTATCTTTGCTAGCACCACAACTTCCCTTTGATTCTTTTTACCCTTCTCTAAGTGAGGCTTATCTGTGCTTAAAGTCATAGAGAAATTCTGTGCCCAGAAAAGTATGCCTGCACACATTTTTCTGCTTCTGAGTTTAAAGGAGGCTCTAACTGTGCTAGGCAGATACAGTGTTTTTACAGATGCCAGAAGCATATGCATATCTGCGCAGTGCGAAGATGAGAGGAAGGAAGAGCAGCATGAAGCTTTTGGAAGTTACTGAGTCATCTGGTAAGTAAGCATTGCTGAGAAGAAGAATTACTCGGCATGCAAGGTCTTTTCAGCAGGAAAATCACAACATTTTTGGCATCTCTGAAAACCAGGGGTGGAAACGGGGAGCTGTTAAGAAAGAAGGCAAGACACAGACAAGCCAGGATTTGTTCTCAAATGACATTCGAGGAGGAAGTTTTGAGGAGTTAAGCCTGCACAGAGGGAGAGAACTAGAGGCTTGATTCACAGCTTTTTATAATCTTCCTGGTAAAAAGGAAAGGCAGCACAACGTAAATTAAGAGTTTCCATATATAAAGTTACAGGTATGATCGCCATTCAGAAAATTCTCTGACATGTCGGGGCTTTCCTTCCATCTTCGCTGAGATACATAAGGTAATGCTGAAGGGTTTAACATGCATAAACTTTATTTTTCATATCTTTTCACATTAGATATAATTAGGGGTGTAAAGAGAAAAGGATAGCTAAAAGAGCTCTGACTAATCTTTAAGCCAAATCCACAGAGCTGTCAAATTGCAACGATTATTTATTATGGACAGATCCATATTTACATTAGCTTGCTCTTGCTCCTGACTGCTGTGGTTAAAGCATACAGTTGGAATACTATCTCTTCAGTCTTACAATGCTCCCTAAATTCTGAAAATTCACATACTGTGACAGCTCTGCACTATCTCATATACGTAAAGATTTGACTTTTACTAATATCTGACAGCACTTGACAAACTGAAGACACTTTCATAAGGAAACATCAGAAAATGACATCAGAATTGAACTCAGAAATGTCATCCCTCTCCACCCTTTCCTGCAATCAACTAAAAGCCTCCCAAAGTTGGCCAGGGAAAATCCCTCTCATCAAGTGACCTCCAAGCTGTTATAATTTCTGAAAACAGAAGGGAAGACATGGTCTCAGCTCTCCATGTCTCCCCAGAGACTTGTGGAGTGAAAAGTAAAAAACCTTAAAGCAAAACAAAACTATAATCTGGAGCTTCCCAAAGAAATTAAGTTTCAACGGGCTAGCAATGCCACACTTTTACTGGGTATTGGGCAATATTTGATGCTATGTGACACTGAGCTCCACCAGAGAATGTGCATCCAAGTAACTTTTGAAGGTGTCTGACCAGACATTCAGCCACTGCCTTAACAGAGCACAGCAGCCCTCCCTCCACCCCCAGTACATCACATATGGATATTAGAGATACATCCCTTGCCTCCAGGGCAAGTCTTGTCTCTTGTCAGGGAAGTCTTCCCAACACTGAAATTCTTGGCCCTCTGCTGAAATTACCTCTGGAGATTGTCCAAATACTTTTAAAATATCTGTTCACTGTATCCAATACAATTGAATTATGCCCCTGTGCAAACCACTGACTCCAAGCAGCAAGAACTCAAGCAAGAACTCCCACTCTCTTTTAAGGACTAAGAGCTGTCAGAATTTACCTTGTCCCTTTTGTTAAAGACATGACTCTACAGTCCTTCATCCAAGAGCAATCTATAGCACATGTTTAAAGAAACAAGGGAAGAACATGTTTAAAGGCCAAGGGAATTTGTAAAGAGAGTCACTAACATTCTATCCTGTAACATTTCTTAGCCGGCTGATCTTAATGAGGAAGAGAATAGAATTTGTGGGTGGGAGAAAGGTCAAGTGGGATTATCTGGCCAGGAAATAAACACAGCGCTCTGGTTCTTCAGTTTGCAGTTCAAGCAGGCAGTAGATCTAGACATGATACATCTCAGTGCCTAAGGAGAACCTGGTCTGGAATGCAGAACCAAGAACTGTTATCTAACCAAGTGAAGATAAGATGAACCTGTGTGTTTTCTTATGATGACATGCTGGCTGTGCTACCACTGGATCAAAAGTGATGCACCTTTACTCAATAAAGGTCAGACATGGGGTGGTTTTGGTTCACACACCTGTTGTGATGCATGGCACCATTAAAGCATGAGTTAGCCAGTATTTGGAGATAATAGCCTCTAAAAGCCAAAGGACTGTGTGGATGTGTGCAAGGCATCCAGACAGTCTGATGGTCACCTTGAACAGCATTTCATTGATGGCTGTGGGGTGAGGGAAGCTTTGATTTGGTTGAAGCACATTCATGGTTGCTCTAAATCTAGAATTTCTTGTGAAGTTCTTGTGTAATATGTCTTTCCCCCTGGAAGGGCTCCAGTAAGCGATGTGACAGCACGGTCAGCCCTGTAAATGAGAAGAGAAGGATGCCCTGGTTCTGCCACACCATTTTTAAAGAGGTGACAGCCACATGCTTTCCCCCATGGCCTAGAGAGGCACACGTATTGGCAGCACAGAGCTGTTGCAGGATTGCAGCTCAAGGAACATCTGAAAATGTCGTCTAGCAGGACACTGTAAATGCAGTCACTGTTTCCCAAAAAGGCTAAGAAGAGACCTCCTGCCTCATCAGATTAGAATGAAATCTGAAGCTTGAGAGGGACGGCAGAATACATCTAGGATAGTGAGGGAAAAGGCATACATGCAATTTCAACAGTGATTTTATAAATATCTTAACATTCTTACAATTCAGGAAAAATAAGCATTTCATATTACAATTCTTTTTGTCTAACAAAAGCAAAAAAATATTGTAATGCCACTAATGCAGGCTCCAGAACATAATCTTTTAAGAATATAATATTTAAAGTACTACTGATGCTAAGTGATGTGATTAAATATCAAGATATATTAGAAGTACTTATTAGATAATCATGTGCTTATTTCTGCTTTTTAAACTGAAGTACACATTATGTGATGTAACCTGTCTTTAGTGCTACATAGAGAGTTAACAAATAGGGTTATAAAGAGTAACCCAGATAAGAAACAATATTATAATTTCATCATTATGAGAAAATATATGTTGTGCTTATAGATAAATTCCAAATGTGAAGCACATACTTCACTTCTTAATTTTGTTAACATGTATGAACTGTTAGTGGAAGGATGCTCCATTTCACTGTAATGTTTAACAACTTTCTGTAGGGTGACAGAAATTGTGACACAATCAAAGTTATTTACTCAACCAGAACACTGCAGTCTATATGCAAATATTAGAGGCCTCTTTTTACTGAACTACTCTACACTGCAACAAAAAAAGGAGAGAATTTCTGATCTGAAAAGTTCACAATCTGTAAGTACAAAGCTAAAGCTTATACCAATAGCGCATTTTAGTGATGGGGAAGCTAACCCAAAAGGAAATAATGACCCAAAGCACATGTTTCATCTGAATAACCTTTCTAAATGTAATGCTCAGCTGTGAATAAAATACCAACATGCTCAAAGCTTTGCTAAATTTTTGACAAACCTAAAGACACAGAGAAAGTCTTCTTCAAAACTAGGAATGGAGTGTAAGTCTCCTGAGTAATCAAAACTACACACAGCGCTTTGGCCAGAAGTTTGTTGCCTACCATAAATGTCTTCTTGCTGAAAAAGCTGAGGGCTGATCTACCAAATCTAAATTCAAAGAGAGAAGGAAATAATAAATGATGAATAAGTTTCTTACTGCAGATTATACCCTAATACAAATCCAGAGCATATGCTTGAAGCAAAAGCTTAAGACTTTTGTATTTAAACGAACTGTACTAAAAAAGGAAAATGTATACTTCAGTGTTGGTACTGCAGGTTGATATATACTGTTCATGAAATAAACCAGTGAAAACAATTTGGTTTATCTTCTGATGTTTTTGATGGTTTTCTAACATGTCACTGTCAGAAACAATATGTAATCTTTCACAATACAATTTATTTGCTATTCCTGATGAGCTTAACAAAACTTTGAAAAGCCAAGTCATCAATCAGAGGATCAATTAATATATGATCTTTCTTCCTTATGTTAGGATTTTTCAGGATAAAACATCCAGTACAGAAGAATTCATCAGGATGGTAACTGCAGGTGAAGAAATATAAATAATCAATTATCAATCCCATAAAAGAAGTCATTCAGTGAGTCACTATGGAAGTGCAAATAACTATATTCAGTAAATTCTAGAAAGACAGGGTTTATTATTATTTCTTCATTGTGGAGATATGAAGGGTGGGGGAAGAACTATAATTAATATCATTAGTACTTCCTTCCTCTGTTTTGTTCTTAATTTTCTGACGGTTATACTGGTAACAGGGAATTAAAAATCCTCTTAAGTGCTAGGCTGCTGGCTTGAATTCAGCCCAACTGAATGGAGGGCTGTGCAATGCCATGTGCAAAATGTGCTGATGAACTCACTGGAGCAGAGATATGGTTACGGTTTTAGTAATGTTTGACTCAACTGGGACTGAATAGGTCTGGAAATTAGGAGCTAAAGATTATTGCCACAGAGAAATTAAAGGATATAAGGAAAGGTGCTTAAAGAGCCATAGGGCTCTGGAAGAACACTTCTGCTGACTTAGGTATGAGTAGAATAGAACAGGACATTTCAGTCAAAAGGGCCTTAGAACAATCACCTTGTCCAAGTCCCTGACTAATTCAGAGCTGAGCAAAAGTTAAAGCCTGTTATTAAGGGCATTGTCCAAATGCCTCTAGAACACTGACAATCCTGAGGCATCAATCACCTCTCCAGGAAAGCCTGTTGCAGTGTTTGACCACACTTCTGGTAGAAGAAGATTTCCTAATGGTATTTTAAGAGGTTATCAGCCCAGGTGTCTGCAGTACCCTTCTGATGGATGCAGTGATCCAGCAGTAGGAATAGCACAGCTCCTTCATGGTTGGGTCAATGAGCAGCAACATTAGAAATGTCTTACTCCTAGTGATGCATAGAAAAGTGATTGAAGAATTCCTTACTTCAAAACATGTATGTAGGCCTGGCTGCCATGTTTCAGCTGCATCTGAAGTTGGTTATGCCACCTGGAATAATGGCTTTCTTTAACTATACTGGAAAACACTTTGGAGAATAAAAAAACACATTAGCTAAGGCTTAAGAATCAAGGATGTCACAAAAGAAAAAAAAATTGAAATGGAAGGGATTGTTGACACTGTCTTATAAGATGTAGAAGAAACCCAAGTCTGGATGGCTGATTTAACTTTCAGCCTCTGATGGCAACTGCATTTTGGCGAGGTATGGTCAGCATTTTAAATGCTATTAAACAGCATTCCTAGCTAAGGAAAAACAAAAAATATTTCCTGGATCAATTTTAAAATTCCATTTGGCTGCCTTAAAATGTTTTGGTTTTTTCTTGGACTTAAACCATCAGCATGGAAGTACAATGGCTGCTTAGGAAAACAAACTACAATGTAAACAAAAGGTAGAGGAGTCTATTTCTTTTTTTATTTTTTGCACATTCCAAAAAATACTCCAAAATATAATGTTTATTATTGAGAATCTTTCTTAATTCATTCTTAATTGCAAATCCTCATTTCCTACTCATCCCTCTTTGAAGACATCTTCTCTTTGCTGAAATTTTTTCCAGTTTGCACTTTCAGGACTTCTCAATCTCTTGTTAGCATTGATGCTTCCTTAAGCAGTATTCCTGATAGTCTTCCTTCTCAGGCTGGACTGGAGGCAAGACTGAAGCTAGCACATGCCAGCAGCTACTCACTAAACCCATGAGCATTGTGGAGATTGATGCCTACATGTGTTTAGTTTATGGAACTCTTCTGATTTGATCTGGCAGCCCGCTGTCTTTGAAAACATGTCCTACCAACATGACCGAAAAATATGGATAGAATACAAGGGGATATACTATTGCCACAACCTGACAAAGCCATGTCATCATTCAGCAATGTGAAAGTCAGAACACACATATCTCCCCGAGGAGTCCTAGTCCACCCAGGACTAACTTTAAAAGGTAGCATCTCTGAATACAAGCAGGCTTCAAAGCCACTTGAAATGCAACCTTCCCTTCTTGCTAAGTAAAGATAAGGACCTACAGAAAGTATTCACTGGTAGAAATTGCAAGTGTCTTGTTCAGAAGAACCACAAACACAAAAATTCTTGCATATCAAGGTAGCTACTTGATACTTGCTCAGGAAATGGTTTTATGCAGTATCCTAAGCAACTTCTGCACAGTTTTGCTAGAATAGGTATATACTGTATTTAAAGTATCTGCCAATGTTTTTATTTTCCTGACTTAGACAAAAATGAAAGTGACACAGCTTTCTCAAAACTCGTATCAAATGCTTCCTGACACAGACTCGACTCAGATCAAAAGCCTTGAGTTACTTATTTACTAACCCCACATACAGAGACACACACACACTGTGGCCAAATTCAAGCCTGGTTTTTATGCCTCTGTGTTTACTCAGCTGTGATATTGACACAGCACAATTACAGTTCTTGGTATGACCTGACTACTTTACTGCTAGTGTCTCTGCATTTCACACAGGTATTTGTTGAAAAGCATATGACACCATGTTATCTCACAGTGCTTTTGGAAAATATCAAAACGTCTACTCAAGCACACTTGAGCTGCCAGCAACAGCAATGGCAACAGAAAAGGAAATGGACCTCAGCCAAACAATTCACGTCATAGGTAACATCACAAACTTGTGAGTCTAGCAGTAGGATGATGAAACAGATATTAATGCAATTTCTACTGGTATGAAAGCCAGACTGCCTCTTCTCTCCCTGTCAGTTCCTCCAAATCTGAAATTAATTTGAGTTACCCTACCATTAACACACCTGCATACAGAACCTAAACAGTGTTTTTGTCACTTTCATTTTTGTATTATCCAATAACTAAAGAATCATTAAGGAAGAAAGAATCCCCAAAAGTAAGATTTTCTTCCTCTAAACATTTATAAATGCACCACTGAAGTGTAGATATATGCACACTGAATGATCTGAAGTTAGGAAAGACTACACTAATGAATTTCAAAAACTGCCTGGAGTCAGCACCAAGAACAATGAATTTATTCAGACTATGTATCCAATCTCTGCCATTCCTGTAACTGCTTTAGCAGGTGACTGATGTAGATGTGGTATTTCCAAAACAGGGCAACATTTCCTAACTGCATAGCAGTGTGTGAGCCTTTATACTTCTGGATTCAATACCATCAGAAAAATGTAACAAATTTATCTCACCTGGTAGAAGGCACTATGAGTGCTGCACGACCACCTCTAACACCTCACTGGCACATCAGCTTTTGGACACAGAAACTGCTCGTGACCAGAAATCTTAATTACAACTTGCTTTACTTACCCTACCTTTCTGTTGATGAATACTGACAGAACTTCAAAGAAATATCTGTCAAGATTACATGGTGATGCATGTGACTGCTGTATCTAGGACAGGCTTCATTTTTCCAGGATAGATAATAGACACACATTGTATTTAATGTGAATTATCCCAGCTAAATAACACATGCACTATAATCTACTTGAATGCTTCTAAGCCTGCAGGCTGCTTAACAGGCGATAACAGAAGGTAAATTTTAGCTTTTTCACAGAAAACCTAGAGAGTACTTTACTTCATCCAAACTGCACTGGGGCAGCTGTTAACTGCAAAACTAGTGGTTTTTAAGCTCCTAAAGGATGGGCAGAAGTGAAAGGCTGTAATCCTATGCTCATTGCAACTGTAATATTCTCTGAGAAGATGCATTTTATATATATAGAGAGAGACTGTTAATGTGGCATAATAGCTGTCTTTACTCAGTAGAATTCTCACTTCTTTACATTTCTCCCAGGGTGTCCAGATCTTTCTGACATGATGATCCCCAAATTTTTACACAGTATTTCAGAGTCTGTGTCACTGGGATTATGCAGAGAAGGGACCATTCTCCATGATGTGTGTCTGTACATACAGCCTGGAGGGGTATTAGCTACTTCTCTTATCACATTTCAAGTGCATGGCTACCATCCTGCTCCATGGGAGCTTGGCAACCGACCTCAACAGGAGCAGGTTCATGTCTGCTCTCCAACTGGCCAAGTCTGTCAGCCTGTCTTAAGAAATGGTTTTTAGTAAATTCAATAGCCAAGTGAACTTTTTGCCAAAGCCCTTCTAACTTTTGCCTCTTTTAAAATCCTTATTTCATAAAGAGACAGTCCCTGTTTTTCTGCGAACACCCTTCTGTTCTTGCACTACAGAAAAAAGGAGAGCCTTGATATGCACTCAGGACTTGGGCTGTAGACATCAGCACTTCTTATGCCTGTGGAATATGTTCCAAAAAGGCTCAAAACTGGGAAGACAGTAAATACACATATGTCAGCAAACAACCAATGTTACTTTTGAATATACAGATGTAGATAAAGACAGGTAAAACAACATGGAAATAACTAGACAGTTTCAGACTCCACTGATTCTACAGATCTAGAGATGCACTACTGCTTTTGATTAAAACTCCACATATTTCTAAGGGATTCATGCTTATATGATATGATGCCAGACGTAATTTTTTTAGAAATCTCCTTTATTGCCTTGTGTTTATAGAAAAAACACCTGAAATGATGGACTTGAAAGATGCAAAATCAGAATTAAAATAAAGGGACTCAAAATTTACTGCTTTTGAAACAACTGTCTCTGTGAATTTTCTTGGAGGGTTGAGAGTTAATCCAGTATTTTTCAAAAACAGTACTCACTAAGCTGTACCACACTTCCAGCAAAATTAATTTCTTGTATCTAGAACTGAAATTAATTATAAAGCGTAAGAGCCTGAAGTGACTGCTGCACTGCAAATGCCAGAACTAGAGAAATACAACAATCAATTTAATTCTGATAAAACTAGGGTATGTGAGCTGCTTAGTCTTGCATCCAAATCTGGCTTCTTTCCAGTATGTTCTTGCTCTTTTTTATTTTAAAATAAAATTTTAAAATAAAAGTGGCACTCACCATGCCACTTACCATTCTGACCTCACATGGTGTATTTTCTTCCCTTTCACACTAGTGCTCTAAGTTCCCATTTCTAAAGTCTAAGTTTGCAATATCCATTTACTGTTCCTCTCCTCCAAATGTATCCCATACTCTTCAGTTTGGCAACTACCTCTGACAAAACACTTTCTGCTCTTCATCTGATACTTCTTGAGGAGCTTCTGTGATTTTCTTAGTTACATTTCAGTATCAGTACTCCAATCTTACCCCCTTTGACACAGGTGACCATTCTCCTCTTCTGGAACGATTTTCATCTGTAAACAGCTATGATTTATCATTTTAATTCACCCATATTTTTCTTTCATTTTTAAACTATACTTTCAAGGAAAATAACCTTTGATTATTCTGTTCTTGGGCTCTCTACCTTGCTTTTACAATCTTCATCCTGTTTAATTTCACCATACAAAAACTACCAATTCCATTCTGTCTGTGTTGCAGTTCCAGGTTTTACTCCTGCTCAGACAATGATCTGAATAAATAACTATTACTGAACAAATAGGCAGAAATCTTCATCTTCTCCAAATTCTCAACATGGTCTTCCACATCATACTGAATATTACATTACTCAGGTCTATAATATGAATTAGATTTTTCTTTTTTGGGTATTTCCCTAGAGTCTTTCTAATTTAAAGTAAGCCTTAAATTTTGCACACTTTCTTGGAATAAAAGGTCATGTATATTAGCCATCTGTTTCTGTGGCCTTGACAAACACAGATTGCAGCTACAAAGATTATTTTTCTCTAATGGTCCACACATCACATGTTAAAAGTGTAACAGGAGAAACCCAAGCTTTTAAACATAATTTAAATCTCCACTAGTAGATAAAATCCTTTCAAAAGAGATCACTATACTCAGCCGAAAATTAGCACGGTAAGGAAAGTTCTCAGTTCTTTGTTAGCTGAATTTCAACATGGAACAAATATTTATGACGCGGTTATAAATAGGATTTATAATGGAAATTTTGACACTGTGATAATACTCCCATGTGATAGACCCTACTTCATCTTGTCCTTGGCTGGACACCATGACAGACCAATATAGAAATTCACTGGAGCAGGCCAACAGGATCCTGGAAGGAATGGTTCTTTTTCAGAGCAAATGAATGATTTTTTTACAGGAGAAAGGAAGGTCTGACCTCTTTCTCTCAGACTACACCTGTAATTAACACTCCCATAGTGCCAGATTAGATATGTACAGCTAGGCTAGAATTTGAAGAGTTACTTCAAGGTAGCAACACAGCTGAGACAGCACTGAAGTTAGTCCAGGCTTCAAACTAGTTTCATAGTCAGATCCTGCAGCCTTTACTAAGCAACCACAAATTTCATCTGGATGCAAATTAACTAGCTCACTACTTATGCAAGTCTGTGAAAATTACAGTGATTGTAACAGCTTTATCTCTCTACAGGAAACTGGTTCTCTGTTATTAGTTTTAAAAGTTAATTTGCTCAAAACTAATTAGGCATATTTTTTCCTAAGCAAATAATTTTATTATGTGACTCAAAAGTTTCTTGAAGAGATTGAGAGAGCATCCTGAAGAATTAAGGCTACGCTTTTGTGAACTCTCTTTACTTTGCCCTCCCCCAAGCATGCCCTCCTGTCCCAGATGTACTGCAGGAACACTGAGGAGTGGGCTGAGCAGGTGTGCTAGGCAGTGCAGCAGGATGGATGCAGACTCACAGCAAGCTGGATGGCCCTCACACTGGGCAAGAAGGAAGATGTGGAAGGGCGGGGGCACATGTGCCTAGGGTTTGGTGAGACAGGTGATAAATCTGGAAGTCATGCTGTGAAGACTGGTATGACATGACTGATACAAAGAAAGGGAAAAACAAGAATAAAGCTTGAAACTGGCACCTTTTCTTTTAATGCACCTTCTCTCTTTGACTACTGGATACAAAGTAATGCACACAGAAGTGCATTAGGATATGTCTACAGGCTCTGGCTTCTCCAGAGTTCTATAGAAAGAGGATAGAAGCAACAAACTGTAGAGAAAAAAAGGCACAGCAAGAAACCCAATAACAGATCTGTGAGGATGATGAAGTCATATGTAGAATAAATTCAGAAAATGAACAGGGTCTTGTATGACTAAGAATAACGAGCGAGCTTCCGTATGCTTTAAGGCACAAACTGATGGCATGGCTGGTTACTTTAATCAGGCGAAATGCTCATTGTAATTGGCTTTTTAAATAAAACTATCTGGTCTGGCCCACATGCATTTAGCCAGGACATTCCAGTTAATTAGCATCAGCCAGAAATCTCTCTTTCCTGTCCATATGGAGTTTGCATTTTGAGAACTCGAGGAGGTGGTGATGGCAGAGAAGAGGAAGATGGGAAGGATGTTTTTTTTCTTAAGCTACAGACATCTACCACTGGTCAAAAGAGAATGTAAACCACAGTTCCTCTTTAAGGCCTCTTTACAGGCCATTACAAATTGCTTTGTAATAAACGTAAAATGCTTATTTCTGAAACTAGTAATGTTCAGCATTTTAATATTGAAGCTTTAACAGTAACCAAATCTTATAGTAAAAAATACTAGTGAACTCTGCAAATTCTTATTCTTATCATTAGAAAGTCTTTGCTCATATATTTAAGCTAAAGAAATTCTGTCCATCTCTAAACTTGGGCAGCTTTTATTTATGAACTGCTCCTTGACTGCTCTCATGCCTTGTTTAGCTGTGTCAAAGGCTGGATGTATTGTTTTGGTGATCCACGTATGTTCATATGGCAGCTGGTTGGCCTGAAAAATAATCTGCCAGAAAACAATTCAGATCTGAATTTCCAGACCTTAACTGCTGTATGGTAAAGTGCCCAGACTGCTCCTACCCTGCAGCAAAGTAGTTGTACCCTTTTTCATTTAATTAAATGTTATTCATTCAAACTGAATGAAAGAGCAGCATCCATTTGCTGCAGGATATATATGCACACAGACAATTATGGCTTAGCTGTCCAGTCTGTGCAAGTCCATACTTCAGTTTACCTCCTGATAGTGTGTTTACAAGACCATATCCTAAAGATAATCTGCGAATTTAGAATGAATGTGTCAGTCAAAGCATCCACTAACCTTGTGAAAGAGTAGAACAATATTCCCCCTTTTCACTGAGTGTTAAAAACCTTTCTTTTCTGCTACACCTTTGATACAGTATTCCCATCAGTCACTTGTTCTCTAGGTTTTAACAAGAGGCACAAAACAGCATTTATTTTTTTCTCTAAGCAAAGACAAATCTCAAACTGTCCCTGGATGACTCCCTCGAATGAGGCTATGACTCAGGTTTCATTTGTTTCCTGTCCTGGTGTGCTCTCTTTTGACACATCCACAAGTTTAGTGATGCCTGGAGGAAACAAACAGGTTGGAGCTGGGATTTCTCAAAATTTGTTTGATTTGTTGATAAAAAGGCCAGTAAAGTATGGCCTCTATAGGGAGTACAACATTTGTTAAATCTACAAAATGTAGAGCCTTGTGGGTAGAGCTCTGCAAAGACATGCATCCTCATAATTATTCATCATAATTATTCATCAGTAGCCAAATATCTGCTACAGCAAGAGTAGAAGCAGGGTCTTGCCTGAGAAGAGCGTGAACAAACTCAGGGAAAACAGCTCTCCGCAACCTTGGAAGTCCTTACACCATGGCTCTGTGATTGATCTTTTCAATCATACTTGGCTTTTCTTATATGCAAATAGTAAGGCAATCAATCACTGGGAGACCTGAATCTCAAGATTTCTACGGTACCTCATTATTATTCTTACCTGCTGGACGCTACTTTACTTCCTACTGCTTTCTTCTCCTTTTAAACTATGTTACAAAGGTAGAGCCTCTTGGCAGCTTCTGATGAATGCTTTAATGAACGTAAAAGTGAAACATGAGAGAAAGTATTTGGGAAGTATGCACTGCTATGGTACAATGAATGATAAATATTCACTGTAATTATAATTTGTGTGTAATAATAGGCTATATGGCCCAGAAAGTTGCTTTTTAAGAACCTGAAATTTAAGAGCTTTATCAAAAGGTTTTAAAATATTGAAATGGTTTTAGGCTACAAGTAATTCAGAGATCACTCATTAAGACAGAAAATAATGCTTCTGTTATTTAGAGAGAGGTATTTGTATTTCACTTCTTTTTGCCTCTGTTTCAAGAGGCTTGTTGATATGTGACATACATTTACTGCTGACACCATGCTTGCCTACCATACTAAGCAGTTAAAGAAATAAGAGAAAAATTACACTTTCTCATCATAAGCTATTTTCAAGACAATTTAGTACAATGGAAAGCTTTCACTAAACTATAGTTTCAGAGAATGAGACAGAACACTTACTGATACCTTTTAGCAGCACTTACAGATACTGTAAAAATAAAAAGCTCCAGCAACAGGAGAAAACCAAGAAGTTGCTTTTAGGAAGCAATAACATCTACCTTCTTTTCATTCAAATACATGAAAAATGCTATTTGAAAAAGCAGATATTTACTTCTGTTAGTGTGAGTGAATGTAAATACTTAGAAATATTTACCTGTTTTATTACCATAAATGACAAAAGTTAACAGTAACACTGTCCAGTTACTCTTGGGAAATGCTTAAACAAACAAGTATGTGTATAAGTGAGTGGGTTAAATGGTACCACACAGAAAAAGTGTATCTGAAAAAGGCATCATGTACACCAAGCCTGGAAAACATCTTAGACATCACAAAGATGAACCTGATGGTTAGCAGGAGTTTGTTTGGGATAACTGAGATTTAGTTAAAATCTTGGCATTTAAAAGTTGTTTACTTAATGAAAACAGATTTTTTTCAAATGTATACAAATATGCTATATTTGACTATCTTGGAAACAATTAGAGAATTCAAAATTTAGAGTCCAGAAAAGGTATTTATCTTTTGACAGGGGCTAGCTGAGAGATGTTTCTATGCAGAGAACAGAGTAAGTAAACTGTGAGAAATGCTTTGCTGTGTCATTCCACACATATTCAGCTGCACTTGGGGAAGGGATACAAACTCCTCTCTTCTGTAAATAGAATAAAAGTTTAAAATGAGAGGACAATAAGATCCCACACCTTCTCTCCCATATCTCAGCTGATTTGTCAGAAATGCTACCTCAATTCCTGTGGCAGGGAGTAAAAAGACACCTGAGAAATTCCTTATCTGAGTGATTCCTTGGTGTCAATTTTCACACTGTCAGATGTTGGCATTTTTACTCAAGTACTCTAGTAATTTGAGTAAATTTTGAGTATTTGAAGGGTTTGGCAGCCTTCAAATAGTTTCTTTGCAAATGCTTCAATTCTTTGCATGGTTAGGGTTATCACTTCTTAACTTAAGAATGGCAAATCTGATGGCCTGGTGCTGTAAACTGGGATTTCTTCATCTGGTGGAGAGTAAAATAATGAAAAATGTAAAAGACTGGAGTATGTATGGGCCAATAATATAAATCCACAGGAGAGGTAGTACTGAGATTAATTCCCAACAGTGGAAATTGCATATTTATACTGTTTAAAAGCTAGTAAAGTCTTACTACTGGAAATAGTTCTGTTGAGTTTTGCCAACAGTTCTGGACTGCCATGTTCAAAAAAGATGAATTTGTATCAAGGATGTGTGCAAAGAAAATCTGCAAGACTGGTAAAGGGAATGAGAATTCCAATCAGGTGAACAATCCTTGACTTAGGCAGTAAATGAATACAAAAAGAGGTTCCCAATCCCCCCAATGGCAATACACATTCTCTCTCTACAACCAAATACTTATGAATAAAGAAAAAAAACCCAAGTATTCTATAAGGTAACTGACAGTAAAGGTTTAGCAGCAAGTTATATATAGTGACCACTTGAACTAAAAATTGAAGTAAATAGTTGTGTTTTTAGAAAATGCTGCAGAATGTTGTTCTTTGCTTTGGTGGGTCATTGTAGCCTGCATTCACTATATGGGTGCAATTAAGGTAAGTTAAGTTTGTGTCTGAAACAAGGACAAGCAGAAAATGACAGAAAGTGAAAATGAATCTCAGGGCTATAATCTGTATTAGCATGCGAGTACAGGCAGATCCTTGAAAAGTAATTACAAGATATGACTCAACTCAATTTGACAGGTGAAAGAAAGGGCAGGCATGAAAAGAAGAAATGGTAAATGGAATCTCATTTTATCTATCCAATTTTAAGCTAAAGAGCAGTACACAGGAATATGAACCTCATGGAAAAAGAGCAGAAAAACAAAGCAAAACCAGCTTTCCTTACTCCTACAACAGCTTTCCAAACCCTGTGACAGATGAAAATGAACTGCAATGCTGATGTAAGTGAGACAGACTTAATTCTATGCCATCATGAATATGGGACTAATGTTGTACAGAGCACCCCAGGCACAACAGAGGAAGATTCTCTTACAGGTTATGTGTATCTAATTGTAAAGCATTGTCCAAAATTCAGACCTTAGCTAACCAAGACTGTCAGGAATTCCACTGGACAGTAAAAAAGCTATAGATCTTCCCACTAATAAACACATTACAGAATTAATCAAATTTTCTGTTGATTTATGATTGTCTTTGATACTGTCCTGAATAAATTATTAATCTGAGGTGCAGTTATATGCTTGATACTGACTTTTCAACACACAACTCTTTTCATACAAAGAAAAAGTCACCAAATTATTAAAAATGGAAAATAAAATCTCCTTGAGAGTAATGTACACTCTTCATGACATACACATGACTTATTTCTATATAAAAGGTAACATTCAAGATGGAATCAACACTTTAACTACAAAAAAATCTTTTCACTGCAATAAAACAAGTAGCCACATAAAACCCCAATCTACAATTACCTGGTTGGTAGAAATTTGGTGACAGTTCTCTGGCAACTGCTCTTGCAATATCACATTCCTGGCGAGCAGCCTGAGCAGCCTGATCCGCAGCATCAGCTTTAGCTCTTGCATGTGCGGTTCTGTACAAAGCAGAAAACAGTTTATATGCAGAGGAGTCTTTTATCAGTTGCATCAAGCACGTGAGAGCAAAGGACCTCAGCTATCATACACTATCCTGTATAGTCTTAGGACAAATTGTTGTGAGGAATTGCAAATCAGTGAAGTATTTCAGGACCAAATCACTATTCCTCTCAGCTCATCAGTGGTGTTCATCCTTGGATCATATTTACTTTCAGGAACACAATTTACAGCCCAAGCTTGTAATTAAAATTTCTACATAGAAGGAGAGAATAGCATCTGACAGAAACATGGGATTAAGATTTATTTACATGTTACCAGAATGTGTACAGAAGGTCAGACTGGGCCACCACAGTGACTCCTAAACAGGGCTCTGGCATTTCAGGACACATGGTGTTCAAAGAGACTGAGGAAAGCTACTACCTTTACCACATTTCAAAGTTAATGCTGGGTCAATGCTGGGTGCCATGTAAAAATTTCTGAAGGACAAAATTCAAGTACACTAGCCCAAAAAATAGGAAATGTCTTCCACAATCAGATCATGTTGGTAAGGAATAGCTTGGAAAATGTGTTTAACACTTCAATAGGCATTTGTAGAAATGGGGACTTAATTGCCTTAAATTCTTGTAACTCAATTTCAAATCCAAAAACAATCCGAAAAGGCAGCTTTTCTGTAATCAACACAACAGTGTGGAATACTTTGGCAAAGTAATCTACACTCCACTCCTACTTTTTCCCTCTTGCTATTTCTCAAAAACCCCCAAGAACAGCTTGTGCAAAGGCCTCTGATTCCAGACTGCAGACTGATAGCTGTTTTACTGCAGGTTTCCATCACTGCTTGTCCCGTCTTCCCTCACCACTTCATTTTCCAAACAGTCATCTGTTTAAAAATTCCTGATGGCAGTGATGTCTCTGTGCCTTCACAGCATAGGCACACAGCCTAGAGCTATGAAATGGCTTGTTAGAACAGAGGCAAGCTAAACATGGCAAACCAGCAGAATATTTTGAGACTTTAAAGATACCACCAAAGTTTCTATAACAAATATGTTAAACTTCATGCTCTAATCATTTTTCTCATGACATTCTAGTAGAAAACTGACACAGAAGTAAGAAAAGAATTAGTTAACAACAGCATCAAATTTTATCCCGTATGTCTGGAAATAGCAATGAATAGCAATTAAATAAATGAAAATTTCTAACAACTTCACTGTAAAAATTCAGTTTTATTTTAAAGACATAAAGAAGGGTTTGATGTATTTTAGACAAAAGAAGAATTAAATGTTAGCATTAACCAGAATGAGCATCAAGAGATTAACAGTATGGCAGACTTTGCATTTCTAAAAGGATGTTTAATCCCGTAGGGTACTAGTATAAACACAGACATAAAAAAACCACATAGACAGTTTCATCTGTGGTGCCTGGAGAAGATTTATTTAAGTTACATCCTCCCTAAAATGTGTGTGGGGATAAATGTTGAATGTTCTTTCAAAGCTTAGCTTGTCATAATTTACTGGATAAATATTAGCTTATGCTGCCTTCTTGTAGGTCCACCCAGGACTGTGAGAAAAAAAGATAATGAGCAAATGAATTGTAACACCTTGGCTTTGTACTTAGGATGGGAGAAAGAAACTGTTAATAAAAACAAATACACTGTATAATCCCATATGTGTTCTGTGCAGTTCATGAATGGGTGCACGGTATGTGCTTGCCTAGTAACAGTAATCAAACCCGTTCTTTCTCTATAATCATTATTTTCAATTAGATGAGCTATTCTTAGCTCCTGCATAATTATGTCTATGTAGCATAAACTTAATGAAGCAATCCTAGCACTGGGACATTGTTTTGTGAGACAATAATGCAGTCTGCTCATAGATAAACGAGACACTGATCATCTTTTTGTGATGAAAGAACAACCAGACTACTCCCATATAAAAATAGCCTAATACTATTGTTACTGCTAAGACAGACATTTTAAAAGCTGATATACTAAATAACCAGGAAAACATACTGCCAGGATAATACATTCATTTATTTGTTGATGCCTATGAATTTTCTATATTATTATATACAAGAAGCAAAACAGACATTCTGTTGAGAAGTACAGTATCAATTAGTTAAGGAATTAAATGGTGACACGAGTAAGAAGGCAGTGTAACTTTGTCACATGAAGCTGGGCAGAGCAGGTTACAACAGGAAGAAGCCAAAGGAACAGAAGGTAAATGAGCACAGCTTTCCTTGGCTGCCTTATCTCACACCTCTTTTTTCAGCTCACACTTCCTGCTATTCTGCCTGTTTCTGCACTCTCAGTGAGGAGTCCAGAAGAGAAGCGAGCCCTGCCAAGGCCTGTCCTAGCAGTGAGGTCCAGGAGCAGAGCCTCAGCGCTGAGAGACGATGCTGCCAGAGGAACTAACCAGCTCTGGAGGGCAAGGCACAAAAACATGTTTGTGCTCCTGAGCAGGCCTTGGACAGCCACACTGAAGCGTGTGCAGATGCCTGTGCTGAGACACTTTCCTGACAGCCTCTTCACCGCTGACGAGCGGCGACAGAAGTGACAAGAACGGGAGGACGTGGCAGAGCTGATCCTTCTGCACAGAACAGCAGCTCTGTGCCCTGCCTGGGAATGCAGGCTCTGCGCTAGGTGCAATTGTTTGCTACGTATCGCCTTGGCATTCTCTACTGGAGAACTTCAGCAATGTCTATGTTATCATCTCCATTTGCAACTGCATACTTAGATAATTTTTAAATTTCTTGCACACTTAATTCTAAGTGTCAGACTCAAATATTTTTTCTGTTGCTGTTTCTTTTCCTGCTTTTTTTGTTATTCTGACTTCCACGTTTGATCTGCCTGTACATTTTCCAGATGACTTGTTTACAATTACTGCTGCTTGATACTACATTTTGTCTGTACTTGTTTTATTCTGCCTTGAAGTGACCTGCATGCTATCAGACTAGTACTACCAGAAATTAAGGAGAAAAATTTTAGTTTTGAATGATGATGTTTATAAAGCAGAATCCAAGCAGAAATAGAATCCATTTGCTCCATTTACGCTTGACACAGTTTTGGAAAGCTTTCTTTACCTTTCATTTCAGGGGTAATTTTTTCACTGTAAGGTCTCCAAGTTTTGTTTGCTATCAGAAATTATTCATATAAATTTGAAGTCTATGATATATCATGTCAAAATGACCCATAACTGAATCTGAATGACCACCATCTACTTGAGAGCCATTTTTTTCTCCAGGGAACTCTATGTCCTTTGCTATGACAAGAGATCTTTATGAGAACTCTTGAAAGCAAAATTTGAAAAAAAAAAAAAAGTCTCCTTTCCTCTCCCCAGCCAAGAAAAAGACTGTGGTAGGCTTTTTCCAGGAAGGATTGATCTCATGTTTCAGCAGCAAAATAGAAATTATGCAGGAAAGAAGGCAGCAATCCACAGATTGCAAAACAGTACAGAAAGATAAGTAACCTGTTTTGCAATGCTGCATTCAGATTCTAATCCATAGCAAAGGACCTTTAATGATTTTTTTAAGTGAATAGGTGGTTCTTGGTAAAAATTATTTCTCAGCAACTGTAACATCTAATACACGCTAGGAACTTTTGAATTACTGTGTGGTTATATGTGTATTTCTCCTGGAAAGTATCACGACTATCATTACTATTCCACACTTGAATGCTTTCAAATGAATATAAAAATTAAAGTATTTACCAAAATCAACTCATATTTAGAGGGACAATCTACCACTTCACTAATGAATGCACAGAGGTAAAATTCAGTGAAGACTGGGGCTTCAAATTAAGTTGTATCTCTGGCAGGAATCAAACTGTACTTACATTAAAAAGGAATTTATAGCTATAGCTCAGAGGGAGTCCCGGTACCACATGGCAGCATGTGGAGTCCCTGCAGACACCTGGCAGACACCAGTCTCTGTGATCAGTGAGTGAGGGATGGGGGACCAAGGCCTGACTGAAAACCTGAGAAACTGCATACCAGGGTCTGGTTTTCAGAGCAGTCTAAATTTTCTAGACTGTGGGACAACTAGTATTACTACTGATATCTTTCTTTTCTGTGTTTCTCCAGGTAGGTAAACAGGAACACATCATATTAACTACACACAAAAATTATAAACACAGAGCCAGAGGCTTCTAACAAGCAGCTCCTCTTTCAGCACTACTATGGTCAGATTTCTATCTATTTATGTATGAAAAATAACTTGAAGGAGGAGTGCTGAGCCTCGAAGAGCTTAAACAATATTATCTCCTTTTCTGCAGCAACAATGCTTATATATAATGCCATGTGCCTGGAATGCATTATGCAACGTTCATCTAAATTTAAAACCCATTTAGAACTGTTCATTACCCTCCAGATTATTTTGTATTTCTATGGTATCCTTCAACGCACTTGTAATGCTGCCTCACTCACAGTCAACTAAAAATGTAAGCAGAATATGTTTACTTTGTTTCATTTTTCAGATTTTATTAAACACATTGAATCCAACATAAAGCTTTACAGGAACTTGCTTTCTATTTCTTAAAATTATAAAAACAATTTTGCTTTACATTTGCCAAATATATGACACAGAATTATGCTCCTATTACATTATCCAAAACTAATAATATTTACAATATTAAATTAACAGATTTCCATATTGTAAGAACAAAAATATCAGTAAGGGCCAAACCTACATTAAGTTATCTAGAGACTTTTTATTAATGACAGCTATCAGGTTTATCTGTGTAGCATTACATATTGTGTATAACCCATAGCCATCCTTCTTGAAACTCGAATTCTCCAAAAACAATCCTACCTTCCTAAATTCTAAAAAGTTGTGATTGCTCTAGGAAGCAGAGAGTATTGTGTTGAGTTTTTTTTCCAGGTATAAAACTTTTCATTTTCACATTTCAACCAGCATTTTCACATTTGTTTCTATCTGTCAGAGAAAAACTTTGCAATCTGCAAAGCCAAGTTCTGGTAAAATTGGTGCAGAGATCCATAGCATTTCCAGGTAAAATGTGCTGGAGAGAAAGACTTTAAGGGAAGTTCTTTGGTAGTCAAATTTTTTTCTTTGCCCCCATTTTATTTCTATATTCTCCTGATATTATATATCAGTAATGAATGCTTAATATATATAGAACATCTATGCATTTTTAAACACTGCAAGTGAGAGACTGGCATTTATCAAGTGTGCTAGTCATCCTTCTCTTCTTCTTTCAGTGATAATAATGGGTGAAAACCAATATTCTGCTATGGTAGAATTAAAAATACATACTTGCATGACTGTATAAAGCTACCTAAGAATTCTTGCCTTCATAACTCTCAGCAACTCATTGTTGTAATAGCTTAGAAGTGTAGGTAGAGGGTGGTCACTGAATACCAGTAAGAAATGGGGGTCTCTGAGAGAAATAGAAAGAGGAAAAAGACTGACTAATAGATAATGCAATATAGGAGCTTCATGTCAGTAAGAAACTTGAAGTGATCCTAAACTCCAGATTGAATAAATGTGAGAATCTGAATAAAAATGAGACATATGCCGTCAGCTAAACTTTACTTTATCAATCTCCTTTGTACTTTACTAAATTTTAATCTCAACCAGCCACTCCTCTATGAACTGACCTCACTCAGTAAATGGACTAGCTTGGTACTACGAGTGAAGTCTGATGTAGTAAAGCATGAGCAGGTCTATTCCACAAACACTGCTGGCACATCAATCTGTATCATCTTACCTAATGGATTTTTCTTCTAAAAACTTCTCCTTCCCAGCCTAAATTAATTTCTCGTGTTTTTCAGTCCTTACTCATATTAGAGGAATTTAAAAACACTAACTTTAGTTAACAATGCCTGAAAAACTCCTTACACTTGGCAAACAGCCAACCTGGTTTCAGTACTTGAAAATGTAACCTGGGGCTAATGACTTGTAAACCAGATGTCAGTTTTAGGCATAAATAACAGCATCAATAAATTGGGTCTACTTCCACAGAGATTGATAGGCTAACAGTGTATTGTGCCAGACATCATACTTTAACAAAGCATTTTGCCAAACACTTCACACACATGTAAAGATTATAGGGCCCGTACCTTATCTTGTTTGCCTTGATTTAACATACTTGGACTATTTTTTTAAGGTTTCTGATTTTGTACCCTAAGGCAATTTATTTAAACAAAAGCATAAATTACATGGAATTAATAAAGTACATCAAAATGGATTAAAAGCTAACTGTGACACATTTCAAAGATTAATGCAGAAGACATCAAAGAAAATGGCTGATGTGTATTTTACATTAGGAGTTAGTTTTTTGTTCCAGAGCTGTTTAATATCTCACTTTTATTATGTCTCAATACAAGTTAAAACATACTGTGGTAGAGCTGGCAAATTACACAACTTATGAATTCTGAAAAACCCCAAGGACAATTTACTGTAACCTAAAGTTACTGTAATCTACAGTTTACTGCAACATGAAACTCAATCGTAGCAGATCCAAACCCCACTGTGTTTTTAAGTGCACCGAAACAAAACAACAAAAATCTAGCCAGTATTGGAGATAGATGGTCATGGAAAGCAGCACAGAGGCAGATGACACCCTGCTGGCCAGTCCCACACACGGCTGCAAAAGGAAGAGTTAATGTGCTCTTGATACATTTGGAGACAAAAACCAAGTATAAACTAAGGAATTTGTTTTTGCTGTACTACATAATCCAGCATCCATAAAATTGCTAAGGGAACAATGCCCAGGTCATCCACATCCCAAGAAGGAAAAAGTAATGTCAGGACCACAGAATAACTGTAGATCTAAAAAGACAAGCTTTTCGACCTACACTTCTTGAGCCTTCTATCTACTCATTATAGAAAAAAACACTGAGAAGCCACTTATCAAGGTACACACACAGGTATCTGACAGTGGAATAGGCAAAAACAGGCAAGAGAAGTGTTTCAGATAAAGACATAACTGCTCCAACAATCAGAATCTTTCAGTCAGTGTTTCAATAGAATTTCAACAGAATAAAGAAGAGAGTGATAAAGTACTTTGTATTTCAGAATGTGTTTAAATAAAGACTGGATGTGGCACTTGGTGCCATAGTCTAGCTGTGGTGTTAGGGCATGGGTTGGACTCAACGATCTTGGAGGTCTCTTCCAACCTAGTCATTCTGCTGAAATTCTGTTGTCAATTTTGATATCTTATGGGTGTATTCTAGAGATAAAAAGATGGATAATTCTAAGCAATGATATTAGGCATTGTAAAAGAAGAGATCTTTAATCCATTTTCTGAGAAAAGAATAATATAGTCTTTTGTTTACAGGAAGCAAGACTGGTTAATTTTGGGACTGGTTACTTTAAGTATTTCAGAGAGCTGACATAAAGGCTCAGATCATCTCATTGGAGACACCCATCTTACTCCATTAAAGTAAGAAACTTTTTTCAGTCTGTAGCTCTGAACTGTACAAATATGAGACTCCTGCAGTGGTCAGCGTGAACGTGCCCTGCTGTGCCTACAAATATGGCAAACACCAATATATGTGCTTGTTGAGAAATCAGCTGCCTTCTTATGCCAAGATTTAGAACGTGTTTGTATTCCCCTTTAGACCTCAAGGGTCCATATCAATAAACCCAGAACAGCTCAGCAGCTCAGGAGTGCCAAGGTATTTATTTCTGTAAGACCAGTCACATACACACAGGAGTTCAGAAAGATTTTAGGAGAATGAAGGACAGAATCCTCAAAAGAATGTATTTCTGAAAATACACTTTCAACAATTGACATAAACTAGTTCAATCTCCCTAGTCTGTCTTTCAGGCCCTCACTCTTGCACACTTGATTCACATGCAGATGTCTGAATTTACAAAGTTTTTTTGAATTGCTGTTAGCATCACTAGAGAGGCTGCTTTACATGATGGCACTCTCCTTAACTTTAGGTGCCCCACTAGCCTAGCATTATTTATGTACACACCAGATGCTCTGCCCCTGTATAAAAGAGCTGGCTCTTCATGTGATGATACTCAGTTTTAACTACCATTCTGTCACTAGTTTGAATGAATGAGTTTTGCTTTCATATTGATTTACTTGACTACAGCACTGGCACAGAAATCACAGAATCATTTAGGCTGGAAAATACATTTAAGATCATCAACTCCAACCATTAACCATAGACTTCTAAGTCTGCCACTAAACCACATCTCTGAGTGCCACACATCCACAAGACTTTTAAATACCACCAGGGATGGTGATTCAACCAGTTCCTGAGAAGCCTGTTCCAATGGTTGGCAACCTTTAGATGAAGGAGTTTTTCCTAATATCCAATCCAAACTGCCCCTGTCACAGCCTGAGATTGTTTCCTCTTCTCTTACTGCTTGCTACCTGTGAGAAAAGATTGACACCCACCTTGCCATAGGTAAAGATGGCACAGTCTTCAATTTCATCATGATCAGCACCATCACTTCAAGCAGAATGCAAGTTTTCCTGTGGGAAAATTTACACTCTGGACAAAATACACTTTCGTACAGCATGCTGATTGGGAGTTTGCCCCCATTTCTGCCAATGGTGAGTCACTGATAGTATTTTTTTCTGTCACATAAATCTTGCTATTTCTCTATCCTACTTCATAGGACAGATTGTATTCTATTCTATTACCAAGCCTCCTTAGTGAGCAGTATTTTCTTCCAGTTCCCTGACCCCATAATATTAATTCCTGCAGACAGGAAGGGACTTTTTTTTGAAAGGGATAAGGGAATAGCTGCAAACAATTTGTTGTTTCCAATCACTAAAGCAATTTATATTGTTTGGCTGAAGAGAGCATCTGAATCTAGCTGGAAGCATGAAGAAAGACATGCACTTGAGCTTCAGCTGCTCCTGATGACATGGTTAAGTGAAGAAAAACAAAAAGGAGATAAATATGTTTCTCCTCCCTTCATCACAGCATATAAAACTCCATGAAAAGAAGAACTTATTGCAATAATGATTCTTCACAGTGAAGGCAATCCTACTCAAGGAAACAGGAATGAATGGACCACTGTGATAATTTGCTTAGATAATTTTTAAGGTATGTTTAGTGCATTGCACTTCCTCCCAGCACTGATTTGTTTTAAAAAAACCTATTCTCCATCTGGGACAAATCAAATAAAATGGTAGGTATGATGACTGCTATGATCAGCACCAATATCTGGAAGCTATTCTACACTTGTAAGTGTAAGAAAGCAATATCATTGTTCCAGGGATACAGGTAGATGAAAATTAAAAGCTTCCAAGAGGAAATTAGGAAATTTTTTTTTGTATGCAAATGGACTGTTTTTTCCATTCAAAACACGATCTTTTTCAGTGTTCTACTGATTTTTCCACATTAAATTACTTAAAAAAAACCCAGAAAATATGAAATCAAATGTCATTATTAAAATTTTTTTTTGGTTATAATAATTCTACTTAGAAAACTTTTGGAAGCTCCATTAATCAGTAAACTTATTCAGAAAAACTATGTCAAATGTCATTCAAGACAATGTCTGTATTCCTTAAGCTTTCCCTTACACAGAGTTGATGTGGTTTAACATTTTTTTTAAATTTCAAGGAAAAAGAAGTCCACAGTGTCAGATGTATTTTAGCAAAAAATACCAAAGCTTTTGGGGAGTAATATGTGTAATATAAGACCAACATCTCATCTCCCTGAACATCAAAATATATGTAACTTGCAGCATGCTTGCTGCATGAAAACTACATTCCCAGAAATGAGAGGGAATATGTGAAAAATTAGTTAAAATTCTGTGGGTTTTACTGGCTTCAAAAAGTGCAAGATAAACTCCCCAATCATGCATACTTGTAGGAGCACACTTCATGCTTGTTCTAAGTGACTTTGGCTGTCTGTACTTACTATACTGAAGTTTTAGTAGAAGCTTAGTGTCTTTGTGGTGCTTATTTGGTTTTCTCTATTAAAAAAGCTTGAGCACAAACATTTGATTACATTTTCTCAAAATAAAGTAATATTACAAAATTAAAATCTTCTTAACAAATGAGAAGAGAAAGGATACGACAACCATAGAATGAACATAGAAAAGCTTCATGCATGATGCAAAATTGTCTAGAAAACAATATAAAATGAAAATACTGCCTAGAACATAGTGACAAACAAAATAAGCTTTTATAAGATATAACAGTGGAATTTATGCACTTGTAACTAAAAAAAAAAAGTGGTGTAATTAAACTATTTAAATTACAAACATATTACCATGAATTCAATTAATCCGTGGCAGTGTTACAAGGTTTTTTTGACAGACTTTTAAAATATTTGGGCATTAAATTCTAGTGCAACACCCTCAGCCTTTTAAAGGCATTAACTGTGTTTAAATTTACTTTTTGTGTCCTTAGCAATCTAAGAGCCAAAACTAAATTGGGCTTATCTTTCTTCGCATGGTTCATTTCTGTTCCCTGATTAGGTGCCAGATGTCCAGAAAAAAAAGTATTGATAGGAAAATGTCTAGCAAGCCACTCTGGAAAAAGTTTTTCCTTTTTTGGTTTTTTAAAGATAACTGTTACAAAATTCACAGGAATATGTGAATAACAGAAAACACTCATACATTAAAACTGAGCAGCTTAATTAAAATGGGCCTAAGCTCTCCATGAAAGACAAGTAATCAAGTGTAGGGATGGTTGTAAGTAATTTGCCTTTTCTCCAGGCTGACAGATATGAATCAGGCTGTTCGTATTACACATTAAACATCAAGAAACCAAACGGGTTAAACAAGCAGAGGAAAGACTTTGATGACCCTTCCATCTGTAAACATGTAATTCCTCTTAACTAAAGAGCACTGCAGATCAAAAATAACACCAGATTATTTCAAACATAGGGCAGCTGACAGCTATTTCACAGGTTTTGCTATCTCCAGCATGAAGGAAATGCAAAACCTGAGTTTATGACAGCAGTTAACAGCTTTAAAATAATCTTCTCTCATATACATACCCCTGTCTAATAAACATCTATGCATATATTTACCCTCTGCAGTTATCTATAATGCTGCCAATACAGCTTGAATAAACAACCACCATGTCCTATCAGCTACCAGAAAAATTGAAAACCCAGGAATGTTGCTCTGTTCTGGTTCACACAGGGCTGATGATCTTGCCTAGATACCCAGAAGGCTTTTGTGGCATCCAGAGACTGCTGAGAGGTCACAGCAGCTTATTTGTTTCTGCTTTGAGCAGTCCTTGACTGCTTTGTTCAGCTGAAGTCATGCAGATCTGCACAGTAAAGCTGAAGACTTGTTGTATTACATATTTAGCAGTAACTACTACTGCAGACTCATGGAAGTCTACTGTTTTAGACCCTCTGAACAGAGCTGGTCATGGTCTATTTGTTCCTATTTTATTTTTTTTTCTTACCACAGGCCTTGTCTGGAGCCCTGACATTCTCTCCCAGTCTCCTCTAAATAGAAAGCGCTTTCTTTTCTGAGTCACTAAGAGCAGAATTTTAGTGTAAACACTACTGCATGCCATGAAAAAGAAAGCAAATCCCAAAATAATCAGTCCTAATGTCTCCTTGCCCTCTCTTCACACAAACACGGATTTATCAGACTTTCCAAGATGATCTAAAGGTTGATGGGTTTTACTGACACAACTGTGACACTGGAACAGCTGCTAAGACAAGAATCTTCTATTAGGCAACACCATGCGCTCCCTCTCCCAGCAAAACACTGTTCCTACTGAGGCCCAGTCTTGAGATCTGGTGCTTGAGATCAGGATTGACAAGCAATTCCTGAGCCTCAGAAATGAGCCTCCTAGTAAAGTTACCTTTCTAAACTGCAGGTATCTGAGCTTTTAAGAGTGTCAGAGAAGGGCCACACGTTGCTCCTTTTTGCATAGCAGGGCTACCAGCGCTTGCCAGAAGCTCTGGATCTGCTCTGTCTGCACTGAACAGCGGTGCTGCACGCACACGGCAGTGTTTTCCAGAAGGGCTGGGCATGACTAAATACACACCCATCTGAGTCCTGCACTCGTCATGTCTTCAATAAATAACACTACAGGAGTAAGTGCTGCTACTACAGCAATTCATGTTGCTGACAGCCAGTGGTAACTGCAAGGGTCTGAACACCAGGGAGTGACAGGAAAATATTTGCACCTGCTACTTTTCTTGAGGACATTAAAGGAGCCTCAACATGTCAAGGGCATGCATCTTGGCAGGGAAAGAGCTGATAAACCCTGGGAAACCAGTGTCCTGGAATAACCCTGTGGGCTGGATGAATTATCCTAGGATCACAGAATCAGAGTGGTTTGTGTTGAAAGACAAAGAAGATTTTTAAGGAAGAGATCTTAGAAATAATCCAGCTTCAACCCCCTGCCATGGCCAGGGTCACCTTCCACCAGACCAGGTTGCAGAAAGCCCCATCCAGCCTGGCCTTGGACACTTCCAGGGATGGGGCATCCATAACTTCTCTGAGCCACCTGTTCCATCATCTGACCACCCTCACAATAAATAATTTCTTTTTAATACGTAATCTAAATCTACCCTAAAAATACCCTACATAAATCTTCTGTCTGAAACCCTATGTCTTATCACTATACTCACTGAGAAAAGAGTTCTTCCCCACTTTTCCTGTATGCCCCTTTTGGGTACTGGAAAGTCACTTTAAGGTTTTCTTGGACCCTTGTTTTCCCTGGGCTAAATCACCCAAACAACAACTTACTTGGTCAAGTTGTATACCAAGGTGGTCCTTCCTAGGGTCTGTACTGATCCACCTTCCCCTGAATATGCATCTTACTTCATGAATCCCATGGGGAAATATGAAGATCATCAACTAGGAAGGCTTCAGTCATGCCACAGTTCTTCTGCTGAAGCCTGCATTGTTGGGGCCTTAAAGGAGGAATGGAGGACATACTTGAAGGGTAGGAAAAATGAACACATGCTTTCTTGGTGAATTTGATAATTCTGTACTATCAGTGCAAGGTAAGTTTTATGTAATTAGCAAAATAATAACAGCAATAAAAATCCCTCTCTCAACAAATGACAGAATTCCAGCTAGATCTGCTGATGCAGTGCATGTCTACTGAACATGGAATATGACCTCATATTATTCTTAGCTGATACTCTTTAACAAAAATGCGAGGGGGTCTGTTCCATATAGCAGTCTTGCTGCTCTGGCATGAGTGTGCTCCAGCAGCAAGTGGATGCACATGGAATATTTCACAGTGTAAATGTGAAATAATTTTGTAACAAGTAGAGACTTACTCTGCAATCTTATTAAATAAATGACATTTTCATCTCTGTGAGATAGATGTGCAGTGGAAGTCCTCCTGAAATGAACCAAACTTTTGCTACAAACTCCAGCACTTACAAGACTTGCTGAACTACTGCAATGGGTTAGTTTGCCAGCAATTATGAAGAGATCCTTCAGCAGAGGCTGATATTTGCTTATGGCAGTTTCTTTTTCTACCTCTTACACGAGTCTGGCTACAAAATCTTGCACTTGCAAACTACTTTTGCTTTAATGATCAACCTGTCTAGTAGCAAAGCCCTGTTTTGCGTACTCAAATACTGAAAAAATAAGACACAAATGACCTCTTTTTGAAGGGCCAGTATGGAGCTAGATTTCCACCTGACAATCAAGCTTGGCATTCCGCAGAATGGACAGACATACGAAGAAAGCTTTCAGGAGTTCTCAGGTGTAGGAACTTCATGTGCTTTGATCAGAGTTTATACGTGCAGAAACTCAACCTAAGTTTTTTAGGAGAGCCCTCTCTGCAGAGAAAACCAGTATCTTTTATTCATGTTTAATAGATTTGAATAACAATTCAGTGCTGTTCAACTCTGTAATAACTGGACAGAAAACAAACAGGTCACACTGTATCATATATCACTGCACTCTATTTCTCTCTTCTCACCTAGCTGACTGGGCAAAACTAGAAGTGAGTTCCTTGTTTTAAACATATGTTTTATAGAGAGTGACAGCATCATGGAAAAGTTCCAGATGCAGCATCCTTTATTGATAATTTCAGATATATCCTGCACTATCTCTGTAAAAATGCCAGAAACAATGCATTAATCTTACACTTTAGACATGGTATGATAAAATTAAGTATTACCAGCCTACAAGTGTGACAGCATGGGGAGAACTTTGGATTTATTTTGTTTTTTGAGAGGAAATAAATTGTCGTTCTTATCTACCTTGAGAAAATACAGAGGTTCCAGTGCCACAAAAGCAGGACCCTCATCTAAAGATCTTATATAAAACAAGAGGGTCAATTTTGTTTTACAAAGACTTCAAAGAGGAAAAAAAAAGTCCTTGGAGAAGGAAAAGTTAATCTGTCTCTGAAATAGAAAACTGAAAATGAATGGATTCATCGGGAGAAATGGCATTTGAAGACCCAGCCATCTGAGATCCTAACAATTAATCTTGAGGGAACAGGGCAAGATGGGGTCTGAGAGACCATATTTTCTAGTTGGTTAAAAAGAGTTACCTGCTTTTTTATTAGATCTATCAGGTTACCCCAGAAACAAGAGTAGTGCCAAAGAACAAGGAAGGCTGACTCCCACAGCAGCAACGCAGAAACATTTGTAGTTAAGACTGCAATGCTGGGACAATTGTTTTGGTAATCATACAGTCTGTTAGGGGAGCATGTGTGTTTTTCCCCTCCTGCCCAGGGTGACAGATCCCAGTTCTTTTAGTGAGTCTATGCTACCAAATCTCCATGCTCTAAAAAGGTCCCATTTCCTCCACAGCACCTGAAGCTACACAGTTACATGATAAATGGTCAGGATATCCAAGGTGTCCATTTCTTCCTGCAAAGCTACTTGGCTACTGCTGGACCCTTTTGTTTCACCAAAACAGAGCTCTTCGCTGTCACGTGAACAAGGTGTCTTCCCACCCTAAATGAAATGATGATTTCTTGCCTGTAGGACTTAGCAGTCAGCCAAAGAGTTGTAGCAAAGCTGAAGTACAGTTTCCATTCAGAAAGGTCAAGTTATTTGGGGTCCTTGTCCTTAGATGCTTCTGCTTGTCAGAATACCTCTAACACCACTTAGGAGGCTCAACTGGAGTCACTCTAAAACTATTCAAGCTCTTTTTTATTGCCATGCTCTACAAATCTCATCTCTGTGGCTCATGCTTACTACACTGTTTTTGCTGAATCTAGCAGTCACCCATTAACATGGAAGACAACCCTGCATGAATAAGAAGTTGATGTGACTTCCCTGATGTTAAACATCCATGTATGCCCCAGTCTCCTGAATCTCCACACTCATTAATGATGTGTCATGAGAACCAATTCTTCTACACACCCATTCCTCGATGGTACAGCCCTCAGAGGATGACAGGGTAAGGCCATTGTCTCTCATTGGTGTAGACCAATTCTAAAAAGTGCCTAAAAAGAGTGGAACAGCAGTTGAAAGCTGAATTACCCACTTTCCATCAATGCTGAGAAACACTCACAAGGCACTCTCATAAAATGCCAAATAAACTGGGGTTGGGTAGAAAACTCAGTACAGGGGAACAGCTCCTTATTCAATGGGGAGGGCAAAGGCCAGAGAAACCTCTTCCAGGAACATTATATAGATATAAAATACACTAGATACTACAATTTTTACTTAGGCTAGCTGCTATCTCAAATTCAGTGATGGACCAGATGAAGTGGATCTATCCCCCTGCAACTGGTATCAATGATGAGACCCATGCTGCAGTAACTATGGCTACTCATGTCCATGTTGGAAGCATCAGCGGTGCTGCCATTCTGAAATTTTTATACCTCAGCAGGGTATAAGAGCATCAGTGTGTTGCTAACTCTTTATTATTCTGTGACATTTTGCTCTGGCAGTTGGGAATTAGTCCTCTCAGTGGTGTACTTAATGGACAGTAATTACTTGCAATCCAAATGTTGGAGCTTGCTTAAGGTTTGATGAGGCCATGAGCTTCTGTAGAAGACAGTTTCAGGCATCAACCTCACATTCTGTGAATTACAGCAGATAAGGACAGACATACAGAACATCTGAACATGCAGAACTGTTGTTTCTTCATCTTCCCTAGCAGAATTGGGTTTTTTGTTTTTTTTTTTTTTTTTATCATGAGCAGGAAGTTATGTTAACTGAAATATGGACTAAATTTAAATTTATAATTATCTAGCTGGGGCATCTAAACTGGGGATCAGGGCAAAGTCGTGATTCTGTATGTTCTGGAAGGTTTTGTGAATGTTGGGGTCGATAGCAAGTATTTTCAATATCCACTACAATCTCTCACAGTGAGAGGGAAATAAGGCCCTTCTAAGCTATTCTACTTGGAAGCTTCACACATTTTGTACTTTGCTGTTCTATACGGAAGTATGAAAGAGCTAAGCTGGGTGTAGGTCCAGAAAACATGCTGCTATGAAAAGAAAGGGAACAAGCTCTCATTGTCTAACCTGTCTGAGGTGTGTATGTGCCTACAGTGACACACACCTGAAGAAGAAGTGCCATCTGGTGAGACTGGAGCATGATGTACTGCAGTGTTGCTGCTGCGTGAATGAGATTTTTGCCAGCGTATGTCAGAGCTGAATTTAGCCCCGTTGGAGATAGGATAATTAAGCAAAGAGGAGTCCACCTCCAGCTAATTACTTTTCCTCCTACAATATATCTGAATTAAAGAGTATGAATTACATCTAACACAAGCTTTAGAAAGCCTGACAAAAGCAAATGTTGGAATCCAGAAACTTAAATACCCTTACTTTTCATTTTTTTTTTTAAGAGATATTTGGTGTCCATCTGTCCTTGAATTAAACTGAAGTAAAAAGGTATATTATTTGGGTCAATTAACATGGCATAATGCCTAATAATCAGTACTAATGCTATCCGTCTATTCTCTTTGGTGGTCTTTCCCACATCTGAAAATTATTTCAGAATAAGGTTTATTTTCATTGTAAAATGTAACAATTAGTTTGAGTAAATCATGAAGCCAACTGTCTTCTCTGCATCAAACACTTTCAAAGCACACTAGGAAAAGGCACCGTTTTTCTGAATGTGCATGAACTATAGATAATTAATCCAGAATATTTTATATAAAGGAAATTTTACGCATTAAATTTTTAAATTTTACAATTAAATGAAATAATTTAATCTAATAAAATAAATAATTAACTATTAAACAAATTACTAAATATTAAATATGAAAACACAATAAAGTAAATAGTATTATCTATATTATATGTACAATAAATAATTAAAAATAATAAAAAATAAAATCAAATCTCTGCATTGGTGTTTGCTGATTCACCAACTCCAAATCACATTTTTTTTTTAAATGAAAACACTTTTTTTCTTTCCCTTACTATAATGCTATTTCTATGGAGAAAGCAATGTTTCTCTCTCATAATTTGCTGTGATGAAAGGCTGTGGAACACAGAAGCAGTACCACTCATTTCAGATAAAAATGTTTATGAAAGATCTGACAATTTTTCTGTTATCCTTCAGACAACATTTTTTTAGAGTGCTTAAAAGGAACAAAGCATATGTTGTTTAAGCAAGTTCCCTGAACAATAGTATTGCCTCTTAACAGTGTCAGGCTTGTGTCAGAGATCAGAAATGTTAAAAGACAAGAAGACAAACAGGTTAGTAAGGAAACAAAACATGCTCAGCAACAATTAAACTGTGAAAGCAGCTAACTGCTACACATGGGGACAAACAGCAGAAATTAAAGTATTTGAGAGAGAAACTGAGTCAATGTGAAGCAAATAAAACATGCAGATCAGAAAAGTGTAGCCTTCAGCTAAATTTTACCAATAAATCTCAAAAATAAATAATAAGAGCTTAGAAAATTCTACTGATAAATTATGAAAATTAATGGTAAATTAATGGAAATTCTAATATGGTGCCCATATGATCCTTGATATGGGAAATTTTTGTCTTTATCCTTGTAAATTAGGGAGGCAAGAGAAGTAATAAGTACAATCTCTGAATTCTGGAGTTGAGCTGCATCCACTCAAACAGAACCCTGCATCCTTGACACTTAGGGTAGAAGAAAAAATTCAGTTCTTGACAATTCAATTCAAGGGTCCAGAGGGAAAGAGGTTTTTGCATATGTCTGCGGTTTTTTTGGATGGTGGTGGTGATGGTTGTTTTTTGTGTTGGTGTTTGCCTTTTTTTTATTTTTTTAAACACCAAAATTTCTAACTTAAACTGTTTGAATCTATACATTTCAACCTATAGAAACAGACTTCTCTGTCAGGCATCAATAGCTGCTCAATCTTCACTTACATGAATGGCAATGAGAGAACTGTCTCCTTGTGAGCACATTTATCCTTAAGATGATCAAATTGGTAATTTTTTAAATTTGTACTTTTATTTACAGAGATATTAAATTACTATATGGATTAGACATATTATATAATTAAATAGATAAATTAATATATGGAACTTGTTTACGTTTGTAGCTGCATTCTCCAATCTATTTCAATATCGCCAAGAAATAGGTTTTAGAAATAATCTTTATATATTATAGCCACAAAGTCTATTTACCACTGTATCCAAGAGAATCATAATTTGAATTAATAAATGGCAAAATGAACAGAATATTGACTACAGAAAACAAATAGAATTTACCAGGATTAAGCAGGGCAAACCGTGTTTACTTTCACAATTTGAGTGGAATGACGTACATGGCCTTTGATGTGGCAAATATGAGTTTGTTTTGATTTTAAATTATATTTGTCTTTTATTGAACTAATCTTATACCATAAAAAGGTGCACATGGTTTCAGAAACCAGAGCAACTGAAGCATTAAAACACCCCCTGCTACTGCTTTAAAGGGAAATAATATAGAAAGAAATACTAGGTCCCATGTGCACGGTCCTACTGCTCAGAGGATTCTCTTCTCTGCCTGGCATTTTGCCCGAATACATTTTTTCCAGGTCATCAAATTCCAGATTACACTCATACAACAAAGGAACACACTAGATCCCTTTAAGGGACTGTGTAGGAAAAAAAAAATCGGGTAAAACAAGGCTTTAGTTGCATGTATGCTTTAATCTAAGGAAAAGCACAGCTGAAAGGAACCATCTTCTCTTGCCCCAGTCTCAGACAGCCATTCCTGAACTCAGATCAATCTGTGTCTCTTGTTTGCAGCTGATTGCTGGTACTGGCTCCTGGTACTGCAGTTTAAAACACACCTGAAACCACAGGCTTCAAGAAAGAACTAGGGAAGTGAGAAGCTTAAGCAAATAAAAGGGATTGGTATAAAGAACACTTGGCTATTTTTTCAGCTCTGGGGGCTACTCACTCTTGGGTCATTCAGATCACATTCAGAGAAGAATTATTTCTGGTTTTGTAGGAAACACTACCCCAGAAAATAAAACAACAAAACATGAAGCAGATTCTCTCACCATTTTTTGCTCCAAATGCTGGATTTGTTTGTATCTCTCTGTCAACAACAACAACAAAAGGATCAGTACACGACAACAAAGTCTTTCCCTGGTCTATCTGTGTGCTTCTGAAATATGTGAAAGGACTTTGTACCTCACAGGGTATATTCTTCTGCAGGTGCCTAGTCTGTGCTATTATATATGGATATATGTGAGGGGAAATTAAAGAATTTAAGGAAATTAAGGAATGCAGTAGCTCATGAAATGAAGATGAGCAGATTCACAAACTAAAATATGATACTACTTAATGAAATCAGGGAAAGCAAAACAACTGCAAGAACCCTGTAATGGCTGTTTTGGCTCAGGCAACTGTACACAATATGTTTTCTCAGTAACTTCTCATCCTCTGCAGCTGGAAGGAAATATGGCATTCCTCACTTCCATGGCACACTTTCTCTCAGGCTACTTAGTGAACTATGTTTTGGCCAAAAGGATTAATACTTTGGGAGCCATGAAGTAAATACTTGCAAAAGTTCTAAACAGTTCAGTAATTCAAGACAGTGATCTCTAGACTTAGAGTGTGCACAGACACCCTGCTTACTTGAAATATCAATCCAGTTCATTGTTTGTCTCCGTAGGTAGTACATTTATGTTTATATTATAACTCTCACCATATCCTTTGAGACTGATCTACTGAGAGATGATCTTTGACATTCTTTAGCAAAACATCCCTCACTGTAAATATAGGTCAGGAACATCTAATAGAAGTTTGCCTATGGCAACACAATATTTTGAGACATGAAAAACACTCTTTCCTACAGAGTACCCAAAAAGACCACTAGGAGAGAAACCAAGATTCTACTTACATTTTTGTATAAGGTAATTAAGAATCATTTTACATGATACTACATACTCAAATACTTCTCTGTTGTTCAGGTCCTCTAGTGGACCTTAAACCCAGTAATAAATGTAAAATTTCATTTGAGACAAGATATCATTTTGCCGCTTTATTGATTGTGACACACAAAATATGCACAAGTGATGCAGATGAAAAATAGATGAAAAAGTCTGCACCAAAAAAAATAAAAAGCCGCCAAAAACTGGAACATGAGTAAAGTCAGAAACACAGGACTTGTTAATATGCTGTCCAGCAAGGTAGACACAATACAGTTACGTTTTTAAGAGTTTGACATCTTAGAAGAAAAGGAACGACTGACTGTAATGAACAATACACAAATAAGTTTTGACAGTCTTTTAAAAGTATTTACTTACATTCAAAGAGGTTATTCTAAGACCCACATTTATAATTCTATACACCAGTCTCCTACTTATGGCTTGTTCCAAAGCTTGCCATAACATAAAGCTTGCCCATTTCTTGAAGAACCTGGTGCTGGTGATAAGGGAAGGCACATCTGGCTTCAAGGCAATATTGTGATGGCCCACATGCTCATTCTGCCCTTTCTCTTGGCACAAATCTATTGTGTATATGCACAGGACCCCATATAGAACATATTAATCTGTTTTTACCTCTGGTGACTCTGCAACAGCTCACCTGGCTTACTCTCACCACAGTGCAGGCATCTCTCTGCATTTAACCCATATGTACCAACTCTCACTGCCAGAAAATAAAACTGCTCTGTGAAATTTTACTACAACTATCCTGTTTCTGTCACCTTAGACAGCAAACAACATATTGCTTAACTGAGACATTATTCAGAGATTTACCGAATTTTCCACATATTTAATACAGAAGCTTATCGACTCTGAAATAATGAAAGTAAAATAATCAACTGTACACATCAAAAATAAGCTTCCTTTAATAAATCTACTTAAAAGTTCTTGGCAGCTACACAAAGATAATTTTAATGAGTACTAAGATTTATATACAACAAAATTAGAACTATCTTGCTTACATTCACTGCATCTTGATGCTGACATTAAGTCCCAACACATTAAGTATGCAGCAAAACAATATTAACTGATACATATATATATAAAAAAATAAAGATCATGCCTTGCTTGAAGCTATTCAGTTGATGTGGAAAACCAGGTTATAGCTGATGAGATGGAAAGAATGATCACCATAGCAACAATTTACCACTTAACAATGAAGGGGGAAGGGAGCATCATTTCTTCCTACTTGCACATGTAAACAGGATTGGTTCAAAAATTCTCAAGTTCAGTGACTTATTCTGTTCTTTCAATAAAAAATGCAGTGAAAATTGCATTATATAGTACTACAGCATTATATTCAGCATCATATGTCAATCCTATTGGCAAAGACAAGAAATTCAGTACCAGTAAAAAATATAATGATGGTTTTAATTAAAAATTCTCCTTAGTAACATAAGCTGTCACAGAAAAGCTTGTCTCACTGAGGAACAAAACATTCCAGTGAAGCAGCAAATCAAAAATATAAATTCCTTGATTTTAGCAATGTCATTCATGTACTGAAAGAAAACTTGAATGATAAAATTGACTTATTTTAAAATAAATATTTTGGTTAAAAGAAACACAGACTACATACGTACCAACATAACATTATCTATTACTGCTCTGGATAATTTAAAAAATATTGTTTAAATGTGCTTTTTACCCTTCTTTGGAGCTATTTGTCATGTGATCTAGAACAAATGTGTGTAAATAAAATACACTTTAACTGTTTTTCCTGTGTCTGTTCCACCACTCCTTTCCAAGCACACAAGAATCCCTCAACAGCTGTAACTTGCATCACCTTGAAGTTTACCTCAGTCATCTTCAGTATTGTCCATACTGTTCAGATACATTAAGACGAAAACAGCACAGCGAGCAATGAACTGTTCAGCAGCCGCTGAAGCAAAGTGAATGACACTGGAGTCTTCCTTAGTTGTGTTGGGTACTCAGCCTTTGAGGCAGGCACTGCCTTCATTCACCCACTCATTATTTTAACTGGGTACTTTTACCCCATCTCTGCAACATGCACAACTTAACCTGAAAGTGCCTTGGTAAAATGGATATTTGAACTGCTCTCATTTTACGCTGCACAGGGATCAGAACCAAAGCATTATGAAGCTCAACAATGCTGTGTTTAAATACAAGGAGTAAAAATCCTAATGCTTAGAAATAATACTTATATCCTCTCACGGTGAATGGAGGAGAATCCAATGTACAGATTAGGTACTGGGCAGCACTTTAAACACTAGGAAAACTCAACCTGCCCACAGGAAGTTCTCAGAGACATTTTCAAAATACATTCCCTCATCTGTACTTATGCAGCTCTGTGATGATGAGTTTCAGGCCACAAAATTTTTCAAGAATTTAAGCTCTAAATTCATGCATTTCAGTACAGATGAGTGGCTTATGGTCAGCATTCAGAAAACACTGCCAAGGGCAGAGTTTGTAGTCCTGCACATCCTTTGTGTCTCTGCTGATAATTAGGACACCAACTCAGGAAGTGTGAAACATGAATTGTGGGTGCTTGCTTCCAGCTCGAATCTTTACTACCTACATACCAGAGGGTGTGTGCAGAACAGTAAAGCTTTTGACAGGAAAAGCTTTATCTAGAAACGATCCAGAAGTGGAAACACAAGTCTTTAAACTTTACCTACAACAAACAGGATGTAAAAGTCTGAAGTCAGTTACAGGAGAACGCAATTCTGTGCAGACTCCGTTAATTATTCTGAAGACAGCTCAGAGTCGTCAGGAATGATGCAGCCAAGAACAGCAAAAATGATAAAAGATTTCTGAAAGCACTCTCCTTACAAGAAGGAGGTGCCAGACTAGTCCTGATGATCAAAGTGCCTTAAGAGAAAGCAGAAAAAAAGAAGCTAGCTAGCAGTACTATGTCAGAAACATAAAGGAGATATTAATGTACAAAGGGTTTAATCACTTTCAAAAGCTAAAGAAAACACTACAAAAACCACTACATAAAAGAGCCAACATAAAGCTCTCATGAGTGTCAGTAGCATGGCTGCATAAAAGCACCCCCAGGGAAAAGGGATCAACGGTGCTCACGCTGTCACACAAAAACCGCATGCAAATAAGTCATTATCTGCCACAGCACTCATATATCCAGAACTGTAGATGTAGGTATGGCTGCAGCATAATATCTGAGATCTTCCAGAATAAACACAGCCATACTACTTATGCCTGAAGCCCGTTCATGGTTTTGGGCAGATCAGCACCGGTGCAGCTGAGGCATGGCACTGGCCTAAGGACACAGCAGGGCCTCCCTCATGTGTGTGTGCAGATGCAAGCTCCTTCCTGCTTGGCAACAACCTGCTGCCCATCACTTGATACTCAGGAAATCAGAGCATGGAAAAGCAAAGAAAAATGCTTTCCCTGCTCTCCTACTGCTGCTAAATAGCTGTATCTGCCATGGAGTAAGGGTGTCTAAATGCCCACTGTGGCAGGGCAGGGACCATGTCACCAAGGCACCTGGCTGTAGTGGTTCCTCACTGCACTACACTGCTAGACAGACAATCACTGCAAAATGTATTTATCATCCAGTCTGACGTTTCCCATCCGCATTATTTCCACCCAGTAAATCCCTACCCACTCTCAGCTGTGTTTGAGAACCCTTAGAAGTCAGGAGTGGGCTGCTATCAGCAAGACAATCCCTTCAGCCTACTCCTAAGCCCTCTTGTTCAAGGACACTGAGGAGGCAGCTGCAGACAGGCTGAATGGTCACCCCCACTCCCATGTATATTCTTAACAACTTCTAGCTTTTGCATCGCCAGGACTTCGGCACATGATCTTACAGCGACAAAGGTAAAAACTTGAAAGTGAAATACAACACTGAAAGAGAAATTCCTTTGGCAGATCTTCTTTCCCTCACCCCTTCTCACCCTGCATTTTCAAGAAAGGACAAGATGCAAAAGAGGAGAAAGATTTAGAGGAACAGGTGCACATTGCAGTACCCATCTTACCAGGGTCTACAAATAAGCCAACAGAAATAGTGACAGAAACATAGAATGACAATGCAATAAATCCCTAAAAATTAAAAAAAAAAAAATCAAGAAAACAAAAGCAAGCCTCTCCCCAGTTACTCTGGTTATTTAAAACCTCTAAAACTGAGACAGCTTAAAAAATAGCCAACCACCACACACCAAGACTGGAAGGGACTACAAAGGACAGGTAAGGCAGTAAGACTCCATAAAGGAAAGGTCATTCTCAAACATGCTATATAAAGTACTGGAATAAATCATGGTAAAGAAGTAATTATAAATAAACTGTAGCATTTGTGTGAAATGCCAGGGCAGAGAAGCAAAAAAACCTACAATAATTTGTTATATGATTAGCCAAAACCCCGCAGTAATTAACACAGCCACAAGTCACTTGGTCCTCGCTAAGAGAAGACTGAGGGGAGACCTCACTGCAGTGTACAGATTCCTCATGAAGGGAAGAGGAGAGGCAGACACTGATCTCTGCTCTCTGGTGACAGTGACAGGACCCAAAGGAATGGCCTGAAGTTGTCTAAGGGGAGGTTTAGGTTGGATGTCAGCAAAATGTTCTTGCCCCAGAGTGTGGCTGGGCACTGGAACAGGCTCCTCAGGGAAGTGGTCAAGCAATAAGCTCAACAAGAGTTCAAGAAGTGTTTGGAAAATGCTGTCAGGACTCTTGGGGCTGTCCAGTGCAGGGCCAGGAGTTAACCTCAATGATCTTTCTGGGTCCCTTCCAACCCAGTGTGCTCTGTGCTGCTGTGAAGCCTAACTACAGGATGGTGCTGAGGCTGTTTAAGTGCTAAAAAAAAAATAATCCCAGAGACTCAGGGAAAGAATTAATGACGAGGAGCAGACTATGAATATCAGTATCTATAATTACGGTTTATTTGTTGGCAGTGGAAGCAAAGAGCTAATGTATGGCGTTAGAATACAATGAGGCAACTAAGGTGGTATTTGTGAGAGAGGCAGGAAGCAACTAAGCTTCCTAGCTACCCAGGATGTGTCGAGTGCAGTTGCTGACACTGCACAGCCTCTGAAAGGTCTGTTAATAAATATTTGCTTAGCATACTGTAACTTGAGCATAGGAGAGAAAAAGTACCCCTTCATATTAGCACGCTACAGACAACCCTTACAAACCTCACATACTTTTTGTAGCAAAGGAGAAGATTGCTCCTTCTTTTAGGAGGAATAGTTTTTTTCACAGAGATTGCCTCTCCCACATACATTTCAAAGAAGTAACCAAGTTTCTTAATCATCTTCCTCTAAAATCCTTACAGAAAATACTGGAACGCTCACCCCTCAGTATAAACTATACAAAGGAAGACAAATAATTATAGAAGTTTGATATTTTTATCACAAAAGCAATGGGATTTCTTCTGGTAATTTCAGCTTTAGCAGAAACAGATAAAATATTTCAAATTAAGTCAGTTTCTAGGAGAAAATATTAACAAGTCACCTTGCATTTGGAGTAATTTAATGTTTAGAGAAGTACACATTTACACAGAGAAAACAGACCTCAGCCTCTATTACACAGACTACACACTCAGGACCTGTCCCTCTCCTTTACTGCAGCTTTCCATGCAGCAGCATATGTCAGGTCCCAGGTCTAGTTAGACAAAGTAGCACTTGGGCACTTAGGAAAAATCCTTTGGTGCCCCAAACCAGAATTTGTGCTTACAATCTGAAAACTGCATCCATCAAAAGCTGAGAAGTTTCATTAGAGGCACTAATGGCCCACGAAGAACATCAGAGAGCTGGAGCACCTTTCCTACAAAGACAGGCTGAGAGAGCTGTGGCTGTTCAACCTGGAGAAGAGAAGGTTTGGAGGACACTTCATTGTGGCCTCCCAGTAAAGGAGGTTTATAAAAAGGAGAAGGAGGGGCTTTATATACTGGCAGATAGTGATAGTACAACAGGGAATGTCTTTAAACTGAAAGAGGGCAGATTTAGATTAGATCTCAAGAAGAAATTTTCTACTCAGAGGGTCGTGAAGCACTGGAACAGGTTGTCCAGAGAAGTTGTGGATGCCCCATCCCTGTTCAAGGCCAGGCTGAAGGGAGCTCTGAGCAACCTGGTCTAGTGTAAGATCTCCCTGCCCATGGCAAGTGGGTTGGAACTACATGATTTTTAAGGTCCATTCTAACCCAAACCATTCTGCGTTTCTAATATTGTCCACGAGCAGCTGGTAAAATGTACTGAAATATTTATTTCCCATAAAACTTCTTTATTTGTTCTTTCCAAAACCACAAATAAATGTGAACTAATGTTTCAAAAGTATAAATCAATTTTTTAAAGTAGATTTCAGAATGAAAGCCTTCAAAACACTCATTTTAGGAAGATGAAGTCACATCTGTGCATCACAGACTCTCTGCTTCTGGAGCTGCAGGATGAGCAGCAAACACTGCAATGTAATGAAGGAAATGCTGAATGGATTATCTATTACACATGTGGGACTTCACTTCATTAGCATATAATGTGATCCAAAAGATATATCATAGTTAATGAACAATACATTTAAATTTAAATTTATTTATGAATATTTATGAACAATAAAGTTAGAATCTCCTAAGAAAAGCTGAAATTTATAGCTCACTGGAAGTTACACAGTTATAGAGTAACCATATAACATAACCAGAATAAACTATAATGAGATGTTGAAAATAGAGTCTCATCATAGCAAAGTGCTTCATCTCAGCATAAAAATGTCTTTCCACAGTTAAAAACTGTAATTTTATGGACATCTTTCTCTTCCACTAATGTTCAAATTCTAAACTTCCCAGCAGAAGGCCTAAAAGTTGGGTTTTTTTGGTTGTTTTTTTTTTTTTAAGATTAAACAATTAATGGATATTTTCCAATATATGCATTTGTCTTTTTAGTCAAAATACTTAAATTTAAACCTGACGTAATTATTACAAAGAAAACAAGATAGTGTGGGTGGGGTCTGGTTGACCATCTCTGATGACGTAAACTCCCTTCTCAAGGGTACTTGTTTTTTGAGTTACTGTTCAGCATATAACTAGAGAGAATACAACTCTAAAATACACTAAATTTGAGCTCTTTATGAGTTACACCTACCATGAAATGCATGGGAAGTCGACAGAGGCTAAAAATTTGTAACCAGCCCACAGCCTAAGCCAATGCATTTCTTCACTTCAGTGTAGACATTAACTAAACCTCTACCAAGGCTGATCTTGGTTGTCTTATTTAGCAATTTAAAAGACTGCTATTGAATGAGTTATTCCTTAAAAGTTCAAGTCCATTATTTATCAATGTTTAGTTTCCATGATAATGTATAATTAATAATCCATAATATAGTAGTATACCTTGGTAAACACTTGCTTTTATACAGAAGCATATTCTGGTGCTACAAGGCCCATTTTATAGAGCCCTGGACTGCTTCAAGCATTTTTTAACTGATACAAACTTCATTAAGTGTGTATGAATACATAATAAAATATTTATAAAGAGTAGAGCATGTTTACAAAGAAACAGAAAACATGAAATTTTAAGTCTGCATAATTAGTATGATTACAACAATTAAAGTATTTTCAAAATGTATTTTCAGAAATTAAAAAGATGAAAGTAATTAATAAAATTCCTCAAAATGAAGTAGCCTTGAATGACTAAAGAATTTTAATTTGCTTGCCTGCAAAGTCATGACACTTGATTCAGGGCTATACAGCTTCTATATTTCTCTGGACTCATCATATTTCTTTCCATGCAGATCACACAGGTGTAGGATAGACACACTCCAGAAAACAAATGGAGTATTTTGGGCATAGCAGGAAAGAAAAAGGCAAAGTGCCCTTACTTGCACTGCAGAAGCACTCTTATTTTGGAGGGGAGTTATTACACACATGGCAAACAGTCCATTACACTGTGCACCTCCTGTGAACCCTCCCAACGTGCTCTAATGGCAAAGATCCCAATGAACTGCTTATTCTCTCAGGACCATTATCAGAGATGGACTCAGAGCACAGAACGACATCTCTGCTACACACATTGCATACAACAATGCCACTGATGTGTGAACTCACATTAGGGCATCTAAGCCAGCTTACTGAACTGAAGGAGATGGATCTCAGCTAAAACCTCAGGTCTGGTTTTTTAAAACACTGCATTGGGAAAGAAGAAAAGACACTTTGAAAACAACCAACTTTGGAAGAGTGCTTGCTGTGCCAATAGGATTTACAAGCACAGCTCCTGATAAGGGAATGGTATATTGTATATTTGTGTGCAAGAAACTAATACCTTAAGCACATACCCTGCTAGAGAGTACAAGAGGTTAGCATTCTCCCCATGGCCGAGTTGCAAGTCCCTTCTTTGTTTTGACTGGAAAGTAAATTTTGAAGGAAAGAAATCTCATGCCAAGCTTAGGGAAGAGATAGCAGGAAGAACCAAAACAAAAAGCCTCACTGTCTTTCTTTTTAGATTTATCTGTTATGCTTTCCCAGGACTGTTACCAGAAAACTCTTCCCTAAACTGTTATGGGAATTTTAGTCTTTCTCTGATCAGTTTGCAAACAGTATGTTGAACACTTAAACAGCATGGGAGGTTCCCACAAAACAAACCTGGAACCTTCAGAATTCTCTCAGAACAATGCCAAACACTCTCCATTCCTCAGCAAGCTTCCTGTACAGAGGACGGGGGGTGAATACTGATCATGCTGGTGAAAACAGGAGAACAGTAATGGAGGAATATAGAAGAGCAAATAAGCAAGATACTGAGTTGCCAAAGTAGAGTATTGGGTGGCTGAAAGTACATACAAATATATGATAAGAAGGTAGAAGTACACTGGATCTGATTTTATAGGGAGAAGTTTATAGATCCTGTTTTGTATCTACAGTAAAATCAGAGTAACTATAATTTATCAACACTACTTTTAACTGAATGTACAAAAAGCAATTTGGGGTACACATTTGATAGGTGGGTGTAAAAGGATTAATGTGAAAAGACTCAAATCAGTGCCACAAATAAAGATAATAGTCCATCCATCCATCCCCTTCTGCCTTCTTGCTTGACTTGAGAAAATAGTACAGAATGACAGTCAGTAGGAACACAAAATTACAAGTGTGATATAGAGAAATTAAGAGGGTTTTTTACTACTGTCTTAAATTCATGCTTGATAAAAAAGGTATTGATTGCCTTTTTAACAGAAACTTTTGCCATAAATTCAACAGCTTTGGCCTTGCAGTTTAATGACTTGAATTTGCAAGAAAAGGAGGAATTCTCCAATCACTCACCCATCTTCATAGGAAGGAATAAGAATTTGAAGTCTGATATTTTTCAGAAATCCCTTAGAAAAAGGTCACACATGCAAACACATATACTTCCAATATCAAAACACATTTCCACATCACCAGTTTGACTGCTTTGGGACATTCTGTAGCAGGCCAGGTGCTAACAAATCTTACAATGTATTTATTGGCCTGGTAACTTTATGGCTAAAATTGTCAAATCCCAAACTCTTGCATGACACAGGGACAAAGACTGACAACTAATCTCAGCATAACAGAAAAAATGATACTGAAACAGTGTTAAGGGTGTTTCACTCTGGATATTTTTTTAAAAGCAACTAAAAACATTCAAGGTGCAACACTACTCCTGACACTCATCTGAGCAGTATCAGACCCTCAGAGTGAAGAGGGCACCCACCATCAGTCAGGACTTGCTTTCATGAAGTTATGGATACTTTATACAAGCATTGCTTAGCGCAGAATAGTATCATAAGGGCATGAAAATGCATGACATTAACCTATTCTTTATTTATATTATCCAACAATATTCACAATACATGATCTGGTGAGAGAAGAAGCTGAAGGCACACTGTACTTCTCTGAAGTTTGAAAGTTGACAACTTCACACATGTTTTTATATAAATAAAAAAATATTTTACTTTCTAAGGGTTTCAGCTCACTTGTATTACTTTCACTAACTAAAAAGAAAAGGTGGAGGGCTGTTTTGAGCGCTATCAGCAACCGAGCAGATGATAAAGGTACATCTGTGTGCCATGTAGAGAGACGATGATAGCACAGAAAAGATGGGCTACTGTATCAGCTGTTAGTGGACTATACTCCTGTCAAACACTGATAAGCTCTACTCATGCATTGCCTTATTTAGTCAGACTTCTCTGCTGACACACCAATGCACAGTAACAAGTGCCTATGATGATCCCAGTACAGACTTCAGCTCCTTCTTTCACTCAAAGCATAACAAATTTTAAATGGCTTAGTGTTATTTTCTAAGGCATACTGGAAAAGTCTTATTTTCTCATTTAAGGATACACTGCCAGTAACAAAACTGCACTCTTAACAGCACTTAATGCAAAACACGAAGACTGAAATAGAATGGTCAGAAAAAAAATTGCAGATTTTTTTCATAATGGAGACGGTTACTCTGTATGTTGAAGACTAAGAAATTTACTGGAACATATGTGATGTTCCATGAGCCTGTTGTTTGGGAATTGCTATTTTAAGAATGAGCATAGGCTAGCATAGGCTTAGGTCTCTAGAAGTAACTCAACCTGAAGATAAAAGATTTAATGAATTTTTTATTTACATATATACCTGTATACTATTACTGTGATAGGACAACTCTTTTCCCAAATAACTCTAGCTACATTTATTCTAAATGACATGACACATATAAGGAGAGAATATTTTTATTAATATTAGAAGCCAACATCTGGTACTTTCAGAACCATTTCAGTGGCCACACACTTGCAGAACTTAGTCCTGCTTCACTGAAACTATTTAATAATGAGTTTCTGTACTACAGTGTCATTTCAGAAAATCATCACTGCTTTGATTAATAGTACTACTGTCCATTAACAAATCTATTACAAATATATTTACAGCACAACTGCTGCTATAGAGGTAAATTAGCAGAGCACATACTGTTAAAGTGTGCATCCCTGAAGTTTTGTCATCATGTTTCACTTACTTGCTAAGTTGTAAAATCAAGTAATCTGTGATTGGCCTTTTAAGTCATTAGCATGAATTAACACTATTCTGCTGTATATTATTTCACTGCTACTGCCAAAAGGTCAGATCTTGAATACATGAGATCCACTCAATGTCACATATTTAACTTCCTTTGGAAGTATATAGAATATATATGACAATATATTCTACTAAAACTCACTCTGCATTGTACAATGTCATTAATGGTGTTAGCTAAAGCACTCAGTTAATATTCTGCTTTTTTTAGACAAGGCACTATGGCTTTCAATGCTTCAGATGAACACCAGTCCTCATCAGATTTTATCCTTAGAGCAGGTCATCTAGACTAGGATGCACTTTTCTTGGTACACAAGAGTTGGCACACAAGCTCGACACACAACAAAAACCTGTGCTTATACACTCACCACACCCCTCTGGCTTTCTTTCACACAAATCTAAAGGATTGTTCCCACGTCAGGTATTTCTGATCTTGCTGAAAGGTCACACTAAAGTTTATGCCACGCTTCTAAAGAAACGCACATAACCATGTTCTGTCATGCATCACATCCGTTGGATGAACACCCTGCCTGTGGCCTGGGAGCATATGCAGCTCACTAAGACAATTCACCAAACCCAGGGCTGGCTTTTGACTGGACAAATACATGAGGAGGAGCTGCACAGCTGGACTGCCAACTAAATTACTCTGGAAGTAATAGCAGCCCACTCCTGATCATTATCCTTCCCAGAGCTGCTGCCTCTACCACAAGGCTGTCTGGCTGCCTCTACCAGAATTTCACAGCACATTCCACACCTGCTTCTAAAGATCCTTTGGGGAAAAGCACAGCCGGGAGCCAGCTGTCTGAATGGCTTCAACACCCTCTTCTCCTTGGAAGCCTCTGACGTACTGCACATGCAATAAGTCACCTAGCTTTCCCTGCCACGAGGTAAATGACACATGCATCGAGCCAGGGAAGTCTGGCACCACTGCCTAGATGACCTTTCAGAAAAGGGACTGAACAAGTAAAGCTGAGGAAAACAAATAATGATTAAAACTCTGTTAAAACTCACTCACAGAAGATGCTTTTTTCTGGTTAGCTAGTACACTGAGGATCTTTGCAACACAGAAGAAGCTGTACTGAAAGAATAAAGAAGCAGTAACCCCTACAATCAGCTATTTCCACTACAAACAATGTAATCTGTTTGCACTATTTCTGACATGTATGTAAATGCAGAAATCAGATTCACTCGTAGAGCAATAAAGCACAAAGCTATATTCCCAGTTATTTTTCAGAGTAACCCTCACCTGATTTCCAGAAATATGGATTTACACTTCTTTCTAGAATAAATTCTGTCACTGCTATTCATATTGAGCTGTATCATACTCAGATCTCAGGTTGTGAAGACAGTATGCAGAACAGCATAGCATTCAGCATGATTAACAGCACACAGAATTTGTGTGACATATGGATTCATTACAGAAGCTTCATTATTTGCAAAGGAAAAAGACTGACTCTCAGAAGGTACCGTTAGTTCTTCTGGAATTCCTAAAATAATTGAATTTCAGTTTTTCTGGAAATTAGAAGAAATGGACAGCATACTGAGAACCTAAAAGTTTCCTTCAGTGGTAACTGAACTCTCTCTGTATTTGATTATTCCTTCTTGGTCCAGCTGGGAAGTTCTAGTATCTTGACTTTGGCCTTTCAACTGCCTGTGACTCCCACAAAGCACACAGCTCACAAAGAGCACTGTTCCATCAGTGATATCCTGCTATCACTGGAAACAGTGGGAGTTCTGCTGTTGATGTCAGCATAGCCAACATTTCCTACCTCACCAGTGGCCTATGCAAAAGAGAAATTAAAAGCTACAATCAGTTCTCACTTTTATCCTCCAAAGCAACAGGAGTAAGTCAAGTCTAAAGCAAATGGACTATAAGCCATTTGTCTGCTCTTTGATTAGAAAGGGATGTTTTCTCTGCTCCTAAAGAACATAACATCAAAGGAAGTATTTTAGTAGTAAGGTGAATATTGTCAAGTCTTGACCAATTTTCTCCTTCTACTGAACAGCAAGCTGCATGCTCTTTTACAGCTGCTCTTCATTTCAGAATTTGCCAAGCAACAGCTATGAGGAGTTGCTGATCAGAGCACGAAATGTCACCTCATTCCTTCAAAATGACAGGTGCAATAAAAAACAAACACCTAACATTACTACTATAGTCACACTAGAATTTTATTTCTTAACTATCATCTAGGGTTAATAAAATACACTTTGAAGTATCCTTCAGGGTCATGAAAGGTGAGGCAATTTCAAATTATAATATGAAAGCATTTGCATATTTTTATATTAAAATCCCACAATATTATCGCCCTTCTGATTGTCTATTTCAGATCAATTTAATAAGATAATAGTTTTTTCATATTAATGTTACAAATGCACTCCTATGTATGCAAGGATCCCCCCCTATTCAAACCTTCCTGCTTTCACTCAAAAATACCATAACCTGAATTATGCCAATCTTTCCTTGCTCTTGCTACTGAATAATGTAGGGCTTTCACTGCAATACACTTACTCTTGAAATCCCTGCTTTATTCATTAGATCCAACATAACGCTATTATCCAAGTTTGGGGGTTTTTGTTATAAGATCTGGGCCCATTTTCTTTGGCATACATATTAAGCCATATTTCAGCAGCAGAAAGACAGAAGAGACCAAAACAAAACAAACAATACCATTCTCTCTAGTGGCTAGAAGCAATTGCATACATCACAACATCCATGAGCCGTGGCTAATTATTTTATTTTGAGAAGAAACTAGAGACTCAAAGACCAGAAATCTGTAACTTCTTTCCTGGTAAGTCATGGGGAAAAGTGTGAGAAAAAAGTCCCCAAAAAAACTGTTTATTCTCACTATCACAATGCTTATGAAGATGGCATTACTGAAGTAAAACAGAACAGTGTTCCAAAAAACCTCTACAGGAAATCATCTTTTCATTGCTCCTCTTATTACTAGAGAATACATTTTGCTAATAATTACATGATCACAAGTAGACTAAGTTCCACCATTTCAGTGATTTAAAACACATATGATAAAAAGGCCCTAGAGTCTATGCAACTTAAAAGATGAGACAGAACAAATGGAGACAAATATTCCAGACAGAATGGAGTAAAAACAAATACAAGAGTGATATTAAGATGTCCCGTCAGAAATAACTGGTATCATCTTCAGGTCCCTCTACTCATACTCTGCAAGAAAAATTACTTCAGGTTTGAAGTCATTCAGAGAAGGGTCTGAAAAAGCCATATATTTCTCCCACTCACTTGTAAAGAACATAATGGGTGAGAGCACAAAATAGGAGGTCATGAAATGTTTGAACATCTTGCGTACGAACTCTTCCAGAAGGAGTACATGAACAGTACCAGCTTTAAGATGATGCTGTACACCCTGGTGACTGCAGTTTCTGGCACTGAACAAGGGCCCAGTAATGTGCCTCTGTCTATAGGCATTATTTCTGAGCAACACTGAACAAATTAATAGGCTGTATCAGAGTATTTCAACAAAAGGTGCCCAAGTACCTTTCAGGATGTTCTCATGCCCTTTAGCCAGCTGATTACATGTGAAGTCTTTTCCCTTAGATGCAAAGTGATTTCTCTGATGGCATCATTTCCTTTTTCATGCATTCAAGATTTTTTCTTTTCAATTAAGCTACACAATAGAAAAACAAACAGCAGGAAAGGATGTAACTGCAAACTAAGGTGACACTTGGTTGACCTTAGGATACAAGCAGATTTGTCTTGTCACATTCAGAAGGAACAAAACCTTTCAGCCCTTTTGCAGGGAACCCAACCTCAGGCAACAGCTCCACTGCAATGCTACATGATCTTTTGGACATAAAGAAATAAAATACTGCCATCAAACAAAGCTATCTCATCACAAACATTTATGATGAGCATTTCAGTCAGTTATCTACATGTTTAAATTGAGCCTTTTTTTTCTTAATCACTGCTGTAAATTGAGTTACAGCATCAACTTACTACTACTCCTACTTGTACTGTCGAATACTGCAGTAGCAAACTAAGATAAATCACTTTAGATCTTCACAGTAAATTTAGAGAAAAATACTGGAAACATTACAAAAATTTAATTAATGTAAGGGAAGAATAATAATTTCACTCTTGTTCTCTCCTTACAGGGGTCTCTGGGATAGATTAGCTCTGGAAAACCCTTTATTACACATAATACAGCAAGTGCAGAAAAAGGTGACATTTAGTTTTAAACCGGGTCGTGGTGATAAAATCTTCTCTCACATACACAAAGAACTTTCTAGAAAAGCTACCCATCCTGTTTCAGAGCACCATGGCCTTCAGGAGGGTATCTAATCTAAATTGCTATTCATTAAAACAAAAATAAATAAAAAAAAATCCCTCCACCAAAACAAGCAACAGACCCAAATGCAAGTATCAGACATACCACCCCAGAGTAATCAAAAAATAGAAGAAATGTTTGGTATAAAAGTAGCATTCCTGTCAAAATTTGAAGTGAGCAGAGTTATCAAATGTTTTCAGTAAACCCTACTTTTAACCTTTTGAATAACAAATGATGTCTAAAAAAAGATATATTTGATACTCTGAAAGAAGATCTGATGTTAATCAAAAACTTTTTTCACTTGATGTAGATTTTAAAATGTAGATTTCTAAACTGTGCCGGAGCATGAGACCAGCAGACAACAGAAATCGGATGGTTATATAATTTGGTGGTTAAGCAAAGATATTTTTAGTGCTTTGCTAATCCATCTAATGCATTTCTTTCCAAGAGAAGAAAATGCATTACACTGATAGCAGTAACAGGGTCAAAACATGAGGATATTGACAAAAATTTACGTCTTCTAGAATATAAAAAAATATCACAAATTATTTTTAACAGCATCAATTCCTAAGGAAGGTTTATCAGGGATTCACTTACACATAAGTAATTGAAGAGAAGAACCAGAACAAAGAAGGAAAACCTTCACAGAAACACTTCAGAGAGGAATTTTATAATGCAAAACAAGCTGGTGACACCTCAAGAGAATCAAACAAACAGAAAATTAAGTGTGTAGGCAATTTCTGAGTGGCACATAGTTTATGCTATTTTGGAAGCCTGAAGCAACTTTTACTTTTTCTGAAAGAGTATTTTTTTCCAAAAATTACAGTGAAGAAACCATTTCCCCTTAAATTCTATTTCATATTAATCTTGAGAGGAACAAAGCATATTTAAACTGAAAGTTAAAATATGGGAATAGGACAACATAGGGACAACAAAAATTTTTTTAAAAACAGTAAATATTCTTGAAAAAAGATAAGTAAACCACTCCTCAGTGTAATCTGAAACAAACTGCAGTGGACTTCACGTCAAAATGCTTCAATCCACTTTAAAGTTTAATTTATTAATAAATGGAAGTGTCAAAGTAGTGTACAAAATGTTTCCTCAGCTGACTTGCACCTCATCAAGCCGAATTTCTGCCTCCCTTGAAACTTCTACTTGCAAAATGAGACAACTCAGTGTCAAAGAACAAAGATTCATAGGTGTGAATTAGTTTTACTAATGAAAAGACAATAAATGGTTTCAGAGTCAGACAGACAGAAAATGGTTTTAAGTTTAACAGTGAGCATATAAAAGCAGAAAATCCAAGAGGAAACCATCACTCTAATTCTGCAAAGCGAATTTCTGTGCAAAACCAGAACTATTTTCTTGAATGGATTAAGCAGTGCTAGGTTATACATCTATCCAAAACCACATTTTCATGTACCAGCAAATTCCAGGGAGATTAGTCATCTTTTTCAAATAAAAGTATCTTTTAAAGTATCGCATTAGATACACTAAAAGCAGAACAGCGTTTCTGAAATTTTCAGGGACCTTGAACAACCAGGCAGGCTTTCTGAAGATAGTTTAAACTGAGTTTTCTCAGACTGACCTATGAAGACACAGTCAGTATGTTCTTTGAACCATCAAGCAAAAATGCCTTCATTATTACAAAGAGATTAAATATGTTGGGAAATAGCAAATAAACGGGAGAACTTTCGTTATGAGGAAATGAGCTCACACATTTCACAGACCCAAGTCTTGTGCAACCCCTACTCAAATACCAGGGCACAATCCAACATTTCTGAGGACTTTCAATAATGGTCCGAAATTAAATAGTATTCTATACTGAAAGGATTCCAGCCTAGAATTCTCCCTTGCTTGAAACAGCAAAAATGTCAGTGTGCAAATAAATGTGTGAGGCTTCTAATGATCTACCTGTACTGCACAGAGACCTTCCTGAAAGAGACACCAGCTTCTTCACATTGCTTGCTCACTCACCATGAAGGTCCTCAGCCAAAGTTCATCATGTTATGCAGCATGCCATCTCTCACATAACTCATATCTTAACTGCTATACAGACTTCATGATCACTTTTATAATGATCTAACCACAAGTGTAAGGAGCAAGTGAATTCAAATCAAGTATCTGTTACATTACAAAGGTGGAGCTAATGAGTGAACTGTTAAAAGCCATTTAAAGCATATCCTGATCAACTAAAATTTGAAGAAAACATCAAATCAGATTTAGCCCAAACTCCTTGGTAAATTTATTCAGAACTATAATTTTGACTAATTGCTCTCTGCATTTATTGTTCACCAACCCAGCAAAGCTAAATGCTATGTACTTTATTCCCTCTGCTAAAAAAGGTTCACCCTCAGAGCTCCCTCAACAATTTTTCCATGAGAAATGCATCGTATCTGTGCATGTAACAGACACAGCCTTTGAGGTGAAAATCTTTAGTGTCTTTTCCTCATAACAAGTAGTTGCATAAAGTGCAATTATGAGCAAGTAATGTGACTACAACTCTTTCAAGTAATCTAAATTTTAAGCATAAAAAATATACACTAATTTTTATCTGCCCCATTTCTGGAACAGGCATAAACTTTGCAATAGTTTATGCTACACCCTTCACTGATATGGCATATACTGTGCTTGGGATTGTAATACATCATGTTTTTTTTTTTATCATATTTCATTATCCACTGAGAATATAAAACAGTATTTCTACCTGTGCATTGCACCATTAAGAAATTGTGAAGGCTTACACTTCCCAAGACGAATTACGTTTTGCACAAGGAATCTAGCCACCACTGGAAGAAAGAGAAAGCCTCTCCACCAGAAACCACTGACTAATACTTCAACAGATCTGTACAAATTAAACATTTCTGAATATTGCAGTAAGTTACCAACTTATTTGTTCTGTTGATTTCAATGGAAATTTTAAATGCCATTCCCACCTTAACTGCTAACTTGCAATTTCCAAAACTGAACTCTTCCCTGAAGCAGAAAATGATGTTATGAATGGTAATAAATTAAGAATCATTTACAACATGAAAAATCACTAGATTTTCAGTGAAACTGAAAATAAATCCTTTGTCAAGATACATGAAGGTAAAGACAGGACTCCTAACACAGACATATGGAAAAGACACCCAAACGCTTAATGGGGTTCAGCACTGCATCTTCACAACGCATTCTGACAACTGGCACCTGTCCGGTTACAGTCTTTTAGTCTTATAGAACCACAGAATTGTTTAGGTGGCAAAAGACCTTTAAGATCATCAACCCCAACAGTTAATCCATCATTGCCAAGTCCACCACTGAACCAAGTCCCTAAGTACCACATCTACATGTCTTTCAAGCACCTTCTGGGATGGTTCCCTTGTTTTTCCTGAAAGACATGTTGTATTGTGCTTGGCATAATATTCTTTGTTTTTAGGATATTCCTAAAATGCTTATCCAACTGACATCACAAATTCCTGCAAGTGAAGGAGTTTAAAAAGGGAACTTGGGCTGAACACATGCACACAATCATGCACACACAACCAGATCCTAGGAAATAACTTCAGTTTAGTGATCACCAAGATTTCTTGGTCTTTCTTTTCCCTATGTAAGCAAAGTTTTAACCAGCAACATGTATAAAATCCTAGCTCCAGATAAGAACACACCAGGGCTGTGATGCATGCCTGCATCTGCCCACAGGCCACCTCAACAGTGAGACTTTTGAGTCTTGCTTGTTTCCACATCAAAGGTGGATCTTAAGTTTGTTGGCAAAACTAAGAGTGACGTGATCCAATACCTTTATTTATGAAGTAGTCTAAAAATTCAGAGAAGAACTATCTTTGAAATTATTCACCCCAAAGCCAGAAAGGAAAGCTAAAGCAGCAGCAAAATTACCTCTCCTTCTTATATATGCCAGTAACATCTGAGGCAAGCATGAAGTAGAGGTGCTGCATTATAGCAGTAAGAACTAAACAAACCTTACCCACCTGATTCAGAGTGGTAAAAGAAAAGAGATGTAGATACCTGTCTTCTTAACCTCCTAGAACAAAAGAACTGAAAAATCACATTTAACTGATTTTATTTTAGTCAGATACTAGAAGGAAATTTATGGCTTTTAAATGCAACAGTAATACCATAATTTCTCATCAATTCCTACTTTTAATGTAGTAGGACCAAAGTATAGCATTCCTTATTCCTTATTCCAAAAAGTCTGGAAATAAAGATTTTTTTAAAAAAAAGAGAAAGAAGGAGTGCTTAAGTGAATAAAAAATTAATTCAGAAACACAATGGGACAGACTAAATGACTGGTTCTCCCAACCATGGTTTAACGCTGGATACCCAGTGGGCTCAGGGTTGAGAACCCATGTCACTCTTAAATGCCAGGGAAAAGCTAAGTGACTGAATTCATGAGTGGCAGTGTCAGAGGAGTCTGAGGCAGAACTGCAGTGAAGGGCTGCACAAAACTCACTGATCATTCTTAATGGTGAATGAAGTTCAACTAAAGTGTAAGTGATGTGCAAAGCAGAACAACCCTAACTTTATGTATAAATGGCTTTAAGGTGACCTTGGGAATGAGCTCTTGGGAGACTACCTCTGTTCAGCAGATCAGGGAATACTAAATCTTGAGAGGACAATAGGAATAATCAACAGGCTGTTTCAGACATTAAACACTTACATGGACTTGAGGGAGGCAAACTTTTATGGAGAAATTTATTCCTGGACACCACCCACAAAGAGATTGTGCCTCTACAGACAATGAGAGTAAAGAACTGCAGGAGAAGGAAAAAGCAGAAAACAGTGCAAACAGAGGGGGACTGAAAGAGGAAAATCATAGTGAGATAGGCAGGTCAGTGTACACAAGTATGTACTGAAATCTGTTAAATACATAAAGCAGAAAAATGTATTAATCACCAGAAACATGAAGAGAAGTCGTAATATCTGACTGATCCATTAATATTTAAACAAACAGTACTACTCATTGAACTACACCAGTTTTGAGAAAATGAATCAATTATTATTTGGGAAATATAGAATTAGATCAATGTAGGGGGCATGAATTAATAATTTTAATGAGTATTTTTCTGCTGTAGTTGTTCTGTGAGAAATATCCTACTCTACATAATACTGATTGACAATGCTGCATTTAGATGATAGCAAGTTTTTTTATCTCTTTAAAGAAATAAGCTGGGAATGTTCTGTAAGAGTTGATTTAGTCTTTGAGCAAAACATCAAGTAAATTACTCAAGCTCCAACTAGTACTGATAGACATATGTATGCAGTTGTACTAGATATAGTGGAAATACTGAATTATCTTTTTTGTTTTGAGAGTATTTTTATAGCAATCAATAACATAAATCTAATGACTTGACTCTACAATTCATACATGACTAACCAGCACAAACGATCCAGATTTTGTTTTTTAAATGGGTATTTATTTCCATCACAGAAACTCTTCTGCAAGTCAGTAGAGACAGATGCTATTTGCAGCTTAGCTTTTGAACAATTGTTGTAATACAGATCAAAACTGACATGCTGTGTAAAAAAATAAGGGGAGAATCTGCATAACAGCTCATCTTCTGTGGCTACAAAAAAAGTATTAGTCTCTTTGTGTATCCCAGTATCATTAAAAAAAGCCTTAATGTTGTCACATACATCTGCTGGGCTACTACTGCAAAAGTCCCCTCCTCTTCTGAATTAAGTGTTCTGGAAATTGGAAAAAAAAAATTCTTATCATCTGAATAAAGAACTATTTCAAGAACATTTGTACAGTAGAAAAAGGCTTTCTTAGAAGGTTATTTTAGAAGCACTGGCACAGAATTGTTTAATTTATGTTCTGAAAGCATTGAATATTTCCAGTCTTGTACTAGCAATCTCTTGATTTTAAACAATTTAGAAAAGCAAATCTCAAGTAACAATTCTGTGTCTAATATATAGTACCCAAGTAATACAAGTAAGTATAGTATTAATATATATAATATAGTACCAAGTAATACAAGGTATGACTGGATACACACCATAACTGCTCAAAAAAACCCAAAATCCTTTATCAAGCTTATCAAGCTATAGGTAGGTATATTTGGATATAGGAAATTTGATAAAAAATTAAATACTTGAGGCTTTTTAAAATCTCAAGCTGAGGGATGGTACAGGACTAATTTTGTACATTTTCAGCCTTTTTACAATCTTGGTGCATTAAATACTAAGAGAGTAAAAATATCTGTGTAGAGATGTATATATGATTTGTATATTTCAAACAGGTGTATTATTCATTCCCCAGCAAATAACTGAGGAATAGTCCAAGATTATATTCTTTTACCAACAAGTTGTTTGTGAAATCTGAGGGAAGATGTGCCCCAATGAAGTTAGTGGTGTAACTCCCACAGGATTCAAAGAACATGTGGTTTTCTATAAAGAATGCAGAATTAACTTTAAAATTACTATCTATAGTAGCTCAAGAACTATTTTAAGTCTTACCACAGCATTTAATTTGTTATCTTCAAACAAACTATGTAGCTAATTGATTAAAAGTGATTTTGTTTTGAACCTCAGGCAGCTTTCTGTACTGAAGCAAGCAGTCTTATATAAATACCTTTGGTATTTGTTGGATCCTATTCCTAAACACAATGTTCATATTTCAGCTATAATAAGAAAAGCATCTCCAAGGCGTGTGAGGCACCAGGCTTACAAGTGTCCAGTTTAGTTTCTTGAGTAAAGTGAGAGTGGTAGAGTCAGCTAAATCCATTATGGAAAGCTGTGTGTGGCACAAATAATTCAATGCTGTTTGGAATGATTAGCAGCTGCCTTCAAGTGTGGACACAAACTGTACCATCACATGCATGTAATTTCAGCTCTCCCTGGAAATCACAGGTTGCTCAGGTCAGGCTGGTCACACAGGGCAACAAAGGAGCTGCCTAATAAACCATCTAGTACTGCTTCCTGAGACTTCCACACACTTCTTATTACCCCATCATCACAGCACACTGAAGCTTACTCTGAATTAAGGCTCTGAAAAATATAAGCAGTGGGTTCTCAAGTAACTGCTGTACTGTGGACATGGGTGCTCTGGTGTGGACAGCTGAGCTAGAGAACCTGAAGCCAATGCTAAGTGCTCAAGCCCAGGCTGGGGCAGCACCAGGCCAGGACTCAAGGTAAACTGGAATTCTCTGACTCATCCTCAGCACTGAACATTACACAAATCAGCTACTGGCTCCAGGGCACAATGACTGCAAGGGAGAGCAGGGACCCAAGAAAGTCCATGTTGTGAAGGTGGGTCCACTCCCAAAGAAAATTATTATCCTGGGTCTCCGCTACCAAGTCAATCCTGCTGCACCTTCCTCCTGCATCCACTTCTAACAGCTCAAGACTCCTTCAGAGCCACACAGAACAAGGCAGCCTGCTTGTGAGACAGAATCACAAACAGAGTTTCAGTAGTTTCTATTAAAAAAATGAAAGCTAAAATTTAGCTCTAGCATCTGTGGACTTGGACACAAACATGTTAAATATAAAACTGAGCTGTCTGTAAAAGCTGCTCTGAAAAAGAAATCACTGCAGAAGATGCCAGTTAATCCCCTTTCACTGCTCCACTTAAAAAGGTCTTCCTGACCAGAGGCTTGCTATCTCTGCTGTCTGAGCACAGACAGCTAATTAACAAGGAGGAACTGCTCCATATTATTAGTAGCAAGATATTGATTTTACTGTTATCTTGTTCTCTGATCCAGTCTTTTGCCAGCTTCTTTTCATCTGCTGGGCACTGCCATTTTCCCAGACTGCAAGGTCTCCAGACAGCATAATTTGTTTGTGCAGTGCCTAACACAAAGGAACTATTATGCTTCACCAAATCTCAGGTGTTCATGTAATGAGAGCCCATTATAATATTGCTTTTAAGGTGGTCACAAGTTCTCATGGCATATTATGACAGTACATACACTTCACTTAAAACTCACTCAAAATTTTAAAGTAATTAAAAGTATTTAGCTTCTGTGAAAAAGAGAATAAAAAAGTGGTTTACAACTCTTTTTCTTTCTTAAATCTGAAAGATTTTATGACCTGAAAGATCAATGAAATGTAAAGAAAATATCAAAAAGGAGATATTTTTCTCTTTTGATTCCTTTCCCCCTTTCCTTCATACACTATTTTTTGGTTCATTTTTCTTACCCTTACTGTGTTTTTATCATGTCCCTCTGTGTCCTTGCAAAGTTTGTTTTTCCTCAGAGAGTCAACACTTTAATAAGAACAACTTTCAAGGGGAGAATTAGCTAGAAAATATTTCAAGGGAGAAAAAAAGAAAAGGGCCTGGCTCTGAATACTCAATCCTGAATGTATAAAATTGCCTTTTCTAAAAGACTATGAAGGGTTGTCAGTAAACAAACATCATTGCTTCTGCTTCCACTGCTTCATGTTTATTTACAGGACTGATGTATTTTAAAAACACCCAGTGACAAAGAGTATTATAAGATAAATTTAAGTTCAAACTCCGAAAATTAATTCCAGAGACATTACAGTTTCATACTGTACATAAGCATTGATGAAGGCAAAGTTAATATAATATAGTGTAACGAGAACTTAAGTAATTTTCATACTAGGAAAGAAGTGCTCTAATGTCATTCCAGTTTATACTGAACTGCAGAGGGATATCTCCTTTGAATAAGACATATGACAGTGATGAAAAGGAGTTCAAAATCCCTACAGTGAGAATTACATGATATCCTCAAAATGAGTTTCCACTTGACTCTTGGCTGAGTCAACACTTGTGGCTTTTTAGTATCTTCCAAAAGTCTCTTCCAAACGCACATCTCCCAGCATTTAAAGCAGTTCACATGTTTAGACAAGAATCAAACATTTCAGGAAAGCAACTTCTCCTTTTAGACACAAGGACCCCAAATAAAGCATATAAGCTTGACTGCTTTTAGCATAATGCATTAAAGATGGATTTTAATTAATTACTCCCCATAATAATGATATTTTTAAAAAGGCACCTTTTAAAGTTTTGAAAAGGGAAAGTATTGAACATACTTTTGAAGTTTCTCAAATTCTGGGATTTTTCTATTTATGCCAAAATATTTTTCCTTAAATACAGCTAGTAAAACTCTAATACACAATCCAATCTATTAAGCTGCACTGTAATTTTAAAAGAATTTTTATTCACTGCTAATTTCTAATCTGTTTTGAATACACATCTGTGTAGCAGAAGCTAGTAATTATTTCCCTGATACAGCAGCTTTTTATACATCACACAATGTTGCAATCTGCTATCTTTTGAGAAGTGCTGCTGTCATTTTCGAAACACCTCAGTACAAATGCCTCGAAAACACAAAAGCCAAGTCAGGAGAGCCAATGTAAATTTAGATTCAGAGAAGCACTACTTATCCCAACTTTTATATTTTTCTCTGTGTACAGAACTGCCACTTCAGACAAAGGAAGATGATTACACAGTTTACTAAAGAGGACTTTTAGATATAAAAAGACACCAGGAATATAAAGCAAAAAACAGTGGTTGGTCTCGTTGAAGACTGTGTGGACATCTGTCACAGGTCAAACTACCAGCCAAACCTGTCATGACCAGCAGGGAGCTATGAAGAGGAGTATGGTCTGTTTCCATTTGGCTGAACAAACATCTTGGGAATAAACAGTGCAGGAAGAATAGCATACAACTCCAAGCTGCATTGAAAAGGAAGGTATCTGGATGAGAGTAAGGATTTCTAGCCCTTTGGTTCGATGGTTTCTGGGGTGAGGAAAGGTCTGTCTAGCGAGTTCTTCAATTAAAGGAATGGAAATCTACAGCAAGCACACAGTGACAGTGACATTTGTCCAGTCTGAAACATAAAGGCCACTGTGCAGTGAGGTTATGCCATATGGGCAGAACCACCTTTGTATTACACATTAGAGAAGTTATAAAATGCACTTTTCCTAGACTTTTTTGTGTAGCAGTAATTGTCAGGAAACAGACAAGACCGCCATCCTCATGTTCATCTAGGAAGATGTTACAAGAATGCTACTGTCTAAAGAATTATTATAATATTAATGTATCGGTTCAGTAAAAAAAAAAGTCAGAAACCAATACTGGCTGTCAGGTTTCAGTGAGACAGAAGTACTTTCATCTTGAAACCATACCAATCTGGTCTGCCTAGATTTTAACAACTACTTGAAATACAATTTTTTTTTACTCAGTACTGCTCTGGAATCTATTCCAGATGATCTGGCTACTGACCCTGCCAGCACAACAGTTCCTTAGCTCACCAGTGCCCATGGCCTTGCTCCTACTGATTGATACTCAAAACAACTCTGAAAGCTTTAGAGACAGGAAAGGTCTTGCCATTCTTATTAGTGGAGTCCAACATGCCCTCAGAAGTGAAGTTAATATTATCTTCATGCCTGATGTTGCCCAGCTTGGTGTCAGGTCTCTTGGCCTTTGAATCAGTGCCAGTGCAGTTGGTGCAGTGGCTACTAAAAAGAAAGAAAACCTGAATCTGCGATCCTGCTTGTCTATCCTGGTAGCCATGGGAGTGTTTCAGAGAGATTTTTAGCTGAGAAACCAAAGGGAGAGATTGCCCCTGGCCACAGCTGCACTACAACTGAGTCCTTCTGCTGCACTTTCAAAAACACATTTTGAAGAAATAAACATTGTTTTTATGAATTGTTCCAAAATAAGCAATTTGAACTCTGTCCTCCACCTAAAAAGGGTGGAAGGAAAAGCAAACAAAACACTCCAGAGACACTTCTTGAAGAGGAAATGCATACACTGTGACTTAGAATGCAATGGTCTCAGATGACAGCTTCTTAATAGGTTTATATGGACTCCAAGTGGTGACTCCCCCTTTCCATACATCCCACTGCCCCATTTCTTTTTAAAACTAGGGCTTATTATGTACTGACAGAAAATGAATGGGATCCAGTACTTGCTTCAAGTGTGGCATTACTGATCTGCTTTGCTAATATGGTATGCTGTCATATAATGCCTTACATATATTTATAGAAGTAACCGAGTATATGCTACCCTTTACTTACATGACCAGTTCTCAGAAAGGTCCTTTAACAGTATGCTACATTCTTTACTGTAGTGTCTCAACTACTTCTTGCTATGAGCATTTTATATATTCAAGCTCTCCCACTTATGCAGTTTTTGTAATTCTCTGTATTTCTTATGACTGTCAGGAAAAGGGTAGTCACTGGGGACACACTAGTGACCACACTAAATTAGGAATCAGTTGTTCAGCTCTTAAGAGTAATGTGACATCCTCTTTCTAAAATAGCATGAAGATTTTCTTTCATGCACATTCTGGTCTCTTTTTCTATTCAAAGCATATTTCAAGAAATGCCTGCCTGAGGAAGCAAACTAAAGCCATCAATAGAAAAACCACCACAGAAACTTATTGGAGGACAATAAAAATTAAATAGCCTTTTAAAGAGCTCTCAAACTTAACAATAAAAGCCAATTAAAATTGTCTACACTGATTTAATTTGTAACAATTCCATTTCAAACAAACCATGCTTGCTTGTTGGTTAGGCGCTCAAAGCGAAAATGACACTTTTCTCCTCTACCAATATACACTTCTCCCATCTCAAACACTTGGCAGAGGCACAGGGAGAAGCTGACCAGCCCTATTTGATGTGGTGGTTGTATGATGAGGTGAGTTGAGGAGAAATGTGCTCCAAAATGGAAGAGCCCTCATAAAGAGCTCTTTTGGCAGATACTGCCCTGGCAACCAAGCTTCTAAGCACAACATCCTTGATCATTATTCCTATGCTATTCATACCAGACTTTCTCAGAAAAAAAGATGCATCTTAAGATGCCTACTGTCAAATGGGAAACTTCAGTGAGTTTCAGATGCTGCTAAAAAAAAAAAAAAAAAATCAGCAATACAATAAGCATAACTGGAGCATGCTTATGGGAAAATACTCATTTTACCTCATATCCCCCAAATCATTCACTTCTTTCCTCACCAGTTTTATTTTCCAAACAGGTTTAAAGGCATAATGCAGCAGCTCTTGAGAGAAAACAGAAATGTATCAAGAATGGAAATGTACTTTTCCAGTGTATTACGGAACAAACACAAACTCTTTACTCAAATGAGATGAAGTTCTAAGATTCACATGCAAAATGCCACTAAAGTCAATGGACCTACACATATGAAAATGAAATGTGAGCAAGTGCTCACTAACACAAAGGTTTACAACCTTCCACTTGATGACTTACCTTGAGGTTGCAATTTCCACTTTGGTTCTTGCCATGGCAGCTGCTCGCTGTGCACCCTCTATTGCTCTATCCACCTTTTCTCTAGTTTTTGTGTTTCGTATTGGTATAAGTTGCTTTCTTATTCCACGGACCAAAATGTTATTTTTGTACTTTCCCTCTTCTTTGGTGCCATCTGGAAACATGGTACATCCATATCCATGCCTCCTGTTATTCAGCCACTCTCCTTCGTATTTCATACCATTTGAACGCTCACTGATACCAAAACCGCTGCGCTTATCATTCTTCCATTCACCCATATAGGCTTCCGTAGTGGTAGCATCAACATGGTCTTCCAGAGGGCTATAATCACAGTCACCATCTCCAAAACTAATTGTAGAGTTGGCATCACTAGAACTAATTCTGCTCATAGCAGCATCGCTCCTGACAGAGCTCCGTTTGCTAGATATCGATGACCTAGATTCCGATTTTCTAAGTTTTATACTACCAAGAAGGGATCCTCTTCTGAATAAGCCTCCTTTTTTCTTAATGCCCATGGCTTCTGCATCACTGTGAAAATTGAGCACAAATCCTCCTCTTGTTCCAGCCGGACTGTCTGAAGTGACATCATGCAGAACAGTACCATTGCTCTGCTCACTTCGAAGTGACGCCAGAGATGTTCGGAGAGGTGAACGGATCACGGTGGCCATGCCATAGGGTACACTCTGACGTACACCGTATCCATGTCTCATCCCTCCTGTCCACTGCCCCTGGTAGGTACCTTTTAAAGTAATAAGAAGTTAAATTTAGGAAGCTGTAGAAGACCTAGCTCTCTCCATCCAACATGCTACAGGCAACACTACATTGTCAGCTCTGATTTCAGTAAGAAGAGATGCACACGGCACAGACAGATAAACTACTTTCGTTACTTGTTTTTCTTATAAATTATTTTTCCACTTAGCAAATCCTTCACTTTCACAGCTGATTTATTTTGGCAACTGAGACACAGTAACTATAAACACATAAGCATTTTTTTAATGGATCTGTCCACAGAAAAAAAAAAAAAAAGATAAAATTTCTAAAGCAGGACTTCCTCAACATGTTTTTAGGGTGGACTGATAGGAAGGTGGCCAGCAGAAACAGGGACACATTCTATGCAGTCAGCTGAGGAGGGAGAGAGGGCTGGCGAGAAGGGAAAGAGTAGGACACTTACAGCTCTTGTGCCAAGCTGCTCACAGAAAGAGCAAATAGGAGAAGTCACCATTCTGTTATTGTGGGTTTAAGGTGACTACAGATGTCTCCTCCTCAGGAGCTATTTGATAATGCCCTCGATTGTCTTCAGACAGGCTTTTGGATCCACTGTCATAAACCTCAATCGTAAAATTAAATCTTTTAAATTTTTTGCATGAATTTGAATGAAAGAAGAAAATTTCAGGACTCCTTTCTCTTTGTGAACTCTTCACACTAACACTTTCTGGTATCCCCAGTACATAAACTTGCACTGCATTCTGTGCTGTCACAGAGGGATCAAAAGCATGAATTCTTTAGCCTTTTTTTTTTTGCTTTTCATTTGTTCTGCAGTATGTAGGAAAGGCAAAGCACTAACACAATATTGCACAACATTCTAGCAAACATTTAATCATAGCTACTCTTGTAAAAATTTTAAACAGCAACATAAGGAGGAAGTAAGGGATACAAGATGAAAAGTCATGGGTGTCCATGCAAAGCTACACTGGAGCCAAACCCCACCTTCATCAGATTACTATAGCAATTTTTTTTCTTGTATTCTCAAAAGGCATTATAATTCTGATACCTGCCAGTGTCTGCTCTCTGAAGGCCTTTTCTACCAGAGGCTCCAAAGGAAGGTGGCATGAACACCATAACTAGCAAATAGAAGATAACTTGTTTTCTGATTTAATTTCACTCTAATTCTTATTAAACTACTTTATGCTTCTCAAAACGAAGTAGCTCACCCACCTAGTGCTGGTTTTTTGTTGTTTTGTTTTTGGGGGTTTTTTTAAAGCTACTTTTGAGTATTTTCAGAGGGATGAATAAGCAATCTTTAATTTTTTAAAAATTTTGATCTACTACAATTGGAACACCTATTAACTATTTAGGGAACTAAGTATCAAATGTCAAATTCAGTGATTGATAAAGTTTCTGTGAAAATATTTGTGACGTATCTGCAGTTGAAGATGTAGAACCAAGATTAATTTGCTTTGAGATTTAATCTCTTCCATATATACATATCGTTTTGGCTTTTTACATGTCCACCAGCTATCAAGTACTGCCTTACTCTTTACTGCTTCTGCTAACTTTTATTTCAGTGTTAACACACAATAAAATTTGCTAAATCTGTTTTCTTTATTATATAATACTAGATAGGTTCCAAAACATAACTGTTGTGTGTTGGTAGAGAATTCTACCAAGTGGAAGGTTTTTGTTTTAACAGATGGCTGCTGACACAAACAAACAACTTTCTTAGTTTCTTTCTCATTCTCTGTATCCTGGATACCTACTGCTGTACTGGTTGTAAGGGTGCCGAATCTAGGAACATGATTATTTTAAAAAACTCAGCATATGGGGAAGAACAAATAGAAACATGAGCACAAAGCCCTGGTATGACATGTTCTGTAAATACTGCAAATACACAGGCACATTCTAATCTTTTTTGTTTTTGTTTTTGTTTCATTAAACAGAAAATTCCCGGAAACACATTAATATTTTATGAGCATAAATTACTTCATTTTGTCCCTAATTATTTCTGGGATCTGTAATGATATGGTGGAACTAAGAATCTGGCTACATACACTTATTGCTACATATTGTAACTCCCTTAATGTTCTGCACTAGTTAATTTAATTTTGAAATAATAAATCTAAGTCTAATTTTGATTATACCACAATATTACATTAGAGCAGCATCTCATAATTATGGCTCTCCGTGCTGCTTACAATGTCAGACTTTAAGCACAATCAACTTATTTCAGTACAGAATTGTAAAGAAGTAAAAAAGGCCAACCTTTTTTTCTTACTAATATTTTAATTAATAAATGCTTTTAATGGAAAGCTAAAAAATACTTAATTGATGGGGGACTTGCACTTTTCACTACTCTAGAAAGAGGGGAAGTGGTTGCTGCTGCCCATAAAGGCATTAAAATAAGAACAATTAATGTGCTTCTATCCACTAGTCCAATTTTCCTTTCTATTGGGTAAAAAAAAAGTCAAAGTCAGCTTCTTCTAAAGAGAAAATAGTAAAAAAGAAAATGGAAGATTCATACTCATCTTGTCCTTAAAAAGTATGAGATATTTAGGTTGAATTTTATGCAGTGTAGCAGGTAACTTATCACTTCTATCATTACAAATCCATCAGTGGAAAGGCTTCTGATACTAATGCTAAAAAGCCATCTCATTTTCCTTGGTTTTTCAACTCACATATTAAAGCAGAAGTATTTTAATAACATATGGAGAGCAGTGTCCAGAATGTAGGTACAAGAACCTTGTATAGTAATTTGACTGACTAGATCAGACTTTAACTGCATCACCTTCTTCAATAAATTTTAGAAATCTTTAAACAAGACAAGGCATGTTAATATTGCAATATAATTAAATACAACGATGTATAAGACACGGTGAAAAAGCTTTTCCCATATATAAAGATGAAAACATATGCAGTATTTACCCATCTCTTTAGATAGAGATGAATATGAACGATACATCAACAAACACACCACATTCTGTTTCACCTTACACCACAGATGACTGCTCAAATCAGTTGCTCTAAGGGTCGATTATTAAAGTTTTAATTAACACTGTGATGGCCAATATAATTTAAAATTGTATTTGACCATAAAATAGTAACCTTGTTTCACACTAAGTTTTCAAAAGCTAGGCTTGCTATCCTTTGCAATTGAAGAGGCATTCAGCCACACTACTGACCATCCATCTGGTGTTTAATTTGCTCTCATGAAACGGTGTTCATATTTTGAGCCCAAGAGCTATTACAAAGTATATTTTTTTTCCTTTTCTTTTTGTTGGCAAGTTGCTGTAAGATACAATTTCATAATCTGTTTCCTTAGTTACAGTGTTCCATTCCTTCTAAAACACCCTTGGTGCATCTTACAGCTGTAAATGTCATTGCCCACTTGCAGCTAAAATTTAAAGTACACTGTGAAAAAAAACGGAGAGGCCAAGGACCCATTTAACTACTCCACTGACTCTTATCCTTTACTTGGATATTCTGTGGTTTAAAAAAAAATTTGTTGTTACATCACTGACTCAAATGTTAAGTAAGTGCAGACCTAGGAAGAAGACCTCTCAGAAATCAATGAACATATGTGACCTTCGCTCAGGGTGCTTTTGCCCCTGATCTCCCTCTGTGAAATGACAAAATGCAATTGGTTTTTGCAGTTGTTGGAAGGACCATAAATAACCAATTCAGACATACTGAAGTTTCGTATTATGCCACAGTCCTTCCTCCGGTAGGTTTTGCATCTTCACACAGATTAACAAAACACAGGGAGTTTAAAGGATGCACAAAAATCTAGATTGCTGCAGGGGATAAGATTGATGGGCCACTTGCAGGCCCACTGTAATCACACACAGCAAATGAAGTATCACGGTTTATAATTCAGTGTTTTCCTCAGAGATTAGACTGAGTGACAATTTTAAGCATCTAAACACAGCATGACATACATTACTCATATCATGAAGAGTTTTGTGTGCAAAAACTGAGGAACACTGTCAATGCTTATTTTCCTTTTCCCTCCTTCAATGATATCTCGTAATACCACAAATACACTTTAAAGCAATGTATGAGGCTATACTAAAAACAAACAAACAAAAAGCTAGCAGCAAAGAGGCCTGGATTAGAGTGAGTTTGAAAATAAACTGGCAATTGACATAGCCTAAAGAGTTATCTCTCTACACTGGTATTCTCCAATATACATGAAGAGAGAGCTTTACTGCAACTGTTTTAAATTATGTTAAAGATACATGTGAAAATCTGGTTTCCTTATAAACCCATTTCAGATGTTGTTCTGGTGTGCAAATACATCTATTGTTCCCAGAGCATGAAAACAAAAACACATCTGCAAATGTCTATGACGTACTGCTCTGCTTCATTCATGAGTACTTTCATTAAAATCAATGGGACTTCACAGCCTCTGTTCGTATGAACTGCAACATGCAAAAGACTGGAGTCATGACAACAGATTTCAGCTAACAGTGTCAACTGGAACCTCCATACGCTGTTCCAAGTCTAAATACTGAGAGAATTTACCTCCAATAACCAGTACTATGTTTTGAGTTTTAAAAAAAACCCAAGAAGCCTAAAGAGAAAATGATAAAAACAACTTTGAGAAAATAATTTCTGGAAGATTTTCTGGAATGGTAATTTATTTTTCCAGAAGGGGAGGGAAAGGAAAAAAAAATAAAAAAAGCTACTGCCTGTAATTAGCCAAAACAAATATAATAAAAATTGAAAAGTACATTGTATGATGAAAGTGAAATAGTGAAACTGAAATTTTGATTTCTTTCATACTTTGATTTTGGCAGTGTTGTCTTTTTTTTTTTTTTCTGTTGAATCCACAAACACATAGCTACCTTTGAATATCAGAGCTTTCCATACCTTTCCAAGAAACAATTCTTGGACAGCTACAAATATCTCTAAACGAGGGGATAGAAAGGTACAAAACCCACTGCGCATTTCATTGTCTGAAGGAACTGAATCTTACCAAGTTGCTACATTTTATATTTCCAAAAAGAAAAAAAGAGGAGCCCAGCTACAATGTAGCTATGTTCTGCTTAATACAAAAATGCCCATTCTCCTGAAGGTTTGACTAGAGATCATCTGACAAAATTCCTTGAAGAAACCAGCAAAACAAATCAGTTAAGAGCCGATACATGGGTTAGTCCTTTAGTCATATCACGTGAACTCTGAATTCGGTAAATTCTATTATTTGCCTGGTAACTGAACAAGTTGCTGAACGCCGAGGCAAGCACCATTTCTGTTAAAAATCCCAGAACTCTCTAGTCCTAAAACTGAGACCCGTTTTTCCTCGTGTTACACCAGAACAAACCTGCTCCCAGCTGGAGAGCAACTCTGCAGAAGTTGCAGGTGGCACTTCAACCGAGGCCAATAACATTTCAGCAGCAAAGGCTGAATTAGAGTATCGGGCGTATTTACCGCTCAGAGCATGGAGTGACAGAGGCACAAGAACTGCAAGTGAGCACTCAAGTAAGCTCCAGTCCTCACTGACCTCACTGAACCCTGACTTCTTGACCGCTCCCGACTTGAGCAGAGGGCGGACGGCCGCGGCCCCTCCGCACGCCCACGGCGAGCTCAGCCCTGGGAGCCCGGCTTTGTCGTGGGGAAGGCTGTGAGAGGCACGTCTGTGCGACTGCACTGCACACCTCGTGCTCTGAGCACCACGCTTGAAACTATCCCCATTTATCCCCATTTACAATTCTGGTAAAAACAGGAGTTATTATATGAGGGTGGACCCAAGTTTCATTGATTTTACACAAGCTGCGTCCCCACTCCGTCAGCTCCAGCCTCCTGTTTACAAGCCGAGCGCATCGAGCGCACAAAGCCACCCCTGCCTGCACACCAGCGCGACACAAGGGCTCTATTATAGCAAGTTCTTGCCCTTCCCGCACGACCGCGGCGCGCAGGGGTGAGGTGCCGGGGCTCGCCCGCCTCGCTGGCTCCCGGAGCCGGGCGCGGCCACCCGGCCATCGCTACCTCGGGCAGGGAGCCCATAAGCCGCCTCGGCGGGGAGAAAGGAAAGCCGTCTGCAGGCGGCCGTAATGCGGATTTCTACCAGCTGGCCGGGAGAAAGCGCTGAGCCCGGACAGCTCAGCGCGCTCGGAGCGCAGCAGGGGCCAGGCGGCTCCTCACGGAGTGGGGCGGGGCGGGCGCCAGGCACCTGTGGCGCTCCCCGGCCGCCAGCGGGGCCTCGGGGGCGCCGAGCGAACGGCGCCGGGAAAGGCGCTCGGCCGCGGGCAGGGGAAGGAGACGAGACCCCGGTGCGAGGGCGGCGATGGGCGCGGGTGGTGGAAGGAGGGGCCCTCCCCGCGGCGCGCCCACGCAGGCGCGCCCCCCACCCCCGTTCCCGCCCGCCCCCCGGCGCGGCCGCGCGCGGGGCGCCCCCCGCCGGCGCCCACCTCCGTCCCCGTAGGTCTCCACGCCGTATCCGTCCTGCAGCCCGTTGCTCCAGGTGCCCTCGTAGCGGGCCGGCGTGCTGAGGCTCTGCCGCACCCCGTAGCGCCCCTTGAAACCGTGGGACCACTCGCCGCGGTACATCCACCTGCCCTTCGTCTCCACGCCCAGCCCGTGGCGCTTGCCCTGCGCCCAGTAGCCCAGGTAGGTGTTGCCGCTGGGCCAGGTGTAGCCGCCCGCCACCTCGAAGCCGTGGGACCAGGAGCCGGCATACTCGCCCTGCCCCTTGGGCCCGGTGCAAATGCCGTGCCCGTGGGCTTTCCCGTCCTCCCAGCCGCCGCAGTAGGTGCCGCCATCGTCGAAGTCGAACCGGCCGCCCGTCATCCAGGGCAGCGGGGCGAGCGCGGCGCCGCCGCCGCCTCCCGCCCGCCTTCCGCTCCCTTCCCCGCTCCGCCTGCCTCGCCCTGCCTTCCCGCCCGCCGCCCGACCGACAGCCCCGGCGCTCCCCGCGACTGCGAGCGCTCCGCCGGCCGGCCGCCCGCGCCCAGCCCAGCCGCAGCCCCGCGGCGGCGAGCGGCGCCCGCCCCCCGCTCCTCCCCGCCCGCCCCTCCGCTCCCGCCCGGGCCCGCCCCCGGTGTGGCCGCGCCGCTGCCGCGGGGCAGGTGCGCGCCCCGGGGCCGGGCTGGGGCTGCGGCCGCCGCGCCTGGGCGAGCTCTTGCCCCGGGAGCAGCCGCCTTCGCCCGGTCGCCCGCGGGGAGGTCTCCGTGTGCCCTCCGCCCCCGGGAAGAGGTGCCCCCCGCTGGCCGGGGGCGGGGCGAGCCGGGAGCGCGCATCCGGGCCGCGGCCCCCCCCGTGCCCGGGGGGCGGTGGTGGTTCCGTGCTCGCCGCCCCTCGGGTCCCCTAGGTGCTGCTACACCTGCTAGCGCCTGCAACAAGTGGGCAAAAAGAGAGGATTTCCGAGTGCTACTTGTGATTCTTAGTTTTGGTTTTTATTTCTTACTTGCTTGACGACGAGGCTTAAGCTGAAATTGTTAATGAAGAGCACAGCAGAGTTGTGTTTTGTCCCTTTTCCAAATCTTCTGTGGAGCCCACCAAGTTCCACGGGTGGGGAAATAACGGGGCGAAAAGAACGTGAGTGGTATCGATGCTTTTCACGAGCAGCACTGCTGGGAACTTCATTAGGAGCCTCTCATTATGCTATCAGCTCCGCGGGCATCAGGCGACTGAAGAGCTCTAAATCCTGCCAAGTACTTCTTTGCCAGATATTTGATAATCAGATAAAAAATTGTAAGGGCAAATGACAGGAGAAACACGTAAGCATAGGAACTGCAGAGAGAATAGCAGGGAAGGGATTGAAAGCTGCTGTCACGGTATTGTAGCTTTTTGTTCTTTCGCAGCTACAGACCAGGACTGGAGAAAAATATGAAAGAAAACGTTCCTCTTCGATGGGAGTATTGTTAGATTCATGATTCATATTTGTTAATCATGGGTCGTGGTACTGTCTGGACACAGATGATTTGGAAAAGCGGAGAAATAACAATGGCTATATTAGTAGTGATGAATGAAAGCAGAAATATAATTGCAAGTGGAAGATTTGAATTCAAAACATTAGAAATTGAAACAGTTAAGCTTCAGACATCTGCCAAATCCAGCCCAAATGTAAGCAGTTTTGACTTAAACCTAAATGAAAGTATTGCACATACTAAACACACCCATGTAACTTGAATAAATTTTCAAACTCTGTGCTTCACAACTCACTCTTCTGTGTACATTTTTATGCCATGTTTAATACAGTTTAGTGCCAAAGTATTTCTGCTCTTTCTAGGGGAGAGTTGGACATCATAGCTGGTACTGTTGTCTCCTGTCATCAAAAGAAGTGTGTGCTTCAAAGCCACCTTTCTTTGCCAGTAAGGATTTCTAGTTCTGCTTAAACATGTGGAGGTAGAAGACAACACCCACATTTGGACACATACATACAAAGAGAAAAAGACACAGTCTTTGACTTTTCATGACTTTTCAATGACTTTTGCCTTTCCATGAGAAGATGGAGAAGCTTTCAATACCCCTTTGAGCCCAGAAAATTTTGTTCCATAGTTTTGGAGTGTAAAAAACCAGGCAAAAATGTTGTTTCTGTAGCACAGACATGCATTTCATGCATCATTGGACAAGGCTATGAAGTGTGCTGAAGTTAAGGACTGAGACCTTCACTGCAATATGGTATTTTTAGAAAGTTGTTATTGAGAATGGAGGGGAAGTTTGAAAATATTGCAGTGGGTGGGATTGCTGAAGAAGATACAGTGAAGTATTCTCTGAATGTTGTTTGAGCTTACTGGATTTTATGCTCTACATGTCTTGCATATCTTCCTCAAGAAACACTGGAAACAATAGTGGTGATAACACATGGGCTTTGAGGAGTTTACTATTTTCACTCTATTAATTTTTTTTCCTGTTTTTTTTTTTTTTTTTTTCTTCTGGCAGAAGATAAAGCCCTGTCATGTTTGATCAGAATTACAGAAGATTGAAACACTTTATATGGTTGTGGGGAACTACCTCTTGGAAGTCAGCTTGCGTAATAGCTGGTGTACAGTGAGCTAGTCATTGATGTTGCAGTTCATAACTGCATGTTATTCTATGAGCAGACTTTTTTTAAGTTTTCATGTTTGAACTGGAGCTGCTGAGCATTGGGTGTGTCAGTTATGGGGCTACATTGCTTTGCATAGTGTTTCTGGGTGCTGTGTGCAGAAATGAAGTGTAAAGCCAGAATTGCCTTAGACACCACTTCTGTGCCCTGTGTACAGCCAGTACATAACCAGCACAGAGGGGAGCAGAGGTGGGGTGTGAAAAAGGGTTAGAAAATCCAGACAGTGCTGCTGCAGCTCAGCAGTGGAAGAGGTGGGTCTGATGAGGGACTGGGAGATTCACCCTCCTCCATTCACAGCTCCTCTGTGGATCTAAGCTGCTTCTTTGAAGGACCTGCTGTGTCCCTCTGCCCACTGACTTAGACAATAATCATGGCTGTGCAAGTCCTTTGCCAAGCTTGGTATCACTTTTGGTTCAGCATCAGTGAATAACTGGATTTACTGTTATGAAGGCTTGGGTAATTGCACCCCTGATGTGTTTGGGTATTGTTACTTAGTGAAGAATTGTTTATCCCTAAAGCTGTTGATGTATTGTCTCTTACAGTATCCCAAACCTGTAGCTAATCGGGGCTGCTTAAGTTCTTACATCTGTACAGTAGATCTTGTACCATTGCAAACATTACATAGGCATCTACCTATTAGTCCTTTGTTTTACCCCCTTGATTAAAAGTTTCCAGGTTTTAATGCTAGATTAGCTGAACCAACAAGATCAGGTGGGCCAGAGATGAACAGTGAAATTTTCAGGAATGATCATATAATTTTTCTTTTGTTATCACATGTGTGTCAGTGGGTCCTTTTTTAGTGACCTGCAAATGATGCTAAAATCAGTGGTAATTTTGCATATGGTTGATATTTCCAGGTGTACTCATTCAAATAAGGTAATCAATTTAAACGCACTTGATTCTTGATGACAAGATGAATTCATCACTGCTAGCCTTCTCTTATATTGTTAGCAGGGGATAAATTTTAATAGATGTGAGAATAGAAGTGCTTTGCAAAGAACTCCCAGCATCGCTTAGCCAGGTCTTGATGATGTAAGAAGCCACAGGTGTCTCATTGCTGATGAGGTTGTAGATTTATTATTTGTTTTTTTGGTTAGGCTTTCTTTTTTTTTTTTTTTTCTGACAGATTTTTGCATTGACAAGTCTCAACTTTAGTTCAAGCCACATCATATTTGCTTCTCTCCACGGTGTAAGTAATGATCATATTCAACCTTTAGCATGTATGTGTTAAATATATTAAATAGCTTAGATCCACAGATTTTGTTTCCTTTCCTTCTTCCCAGAATTAAGTTTAAAATTATTCTACAACTCCATAGATGCAGGAAGTAAGCAATTACAGGTATATGAATATCTCTTTTGTCCAAAGTAAATGGAATTACTTCCACTATTTTTTTTTAAAATCTACATCACAAGAGTTATTTTCTGAAATATTTCATGCATGTAACACTCAAAAAATACAAGGGGCAAGTGCAGTTTCTTTATTATTTACAAGAAAGTCATCACAGCACTAGGTCTGATGACACTATATGTATGCAAAACATGAGTGCCTGATGACACAGTATGTATGCAAAAACTGTGCTGCAGGGTTATATTTAAAAAGGTCCTTGCTATAGGGATGGTAGATGCAGCAGGTGAAGATACACTAACTCCAGACATTTAATATTAACTGAATGCAAAACTGCTGAGTTTAAACTATTAGTCTATAGCATGAATAAAAATTAGGCACATTTATTCTTACTCTTAAAAGCCTGATTCAGTAGGGAATTACTTTAAGTACTTTAGTAATCCCATTTACTTCAGTGGGACTACACATGAGCTTTAAATTAAACATCTGCAAGATATCTGTGCTCAAATAAAGCAAAGCTCCGAAGACTGTTCTCAAGTGTTTTTCAGAATGGAGGCAGGATGTTTCACTGATGAGCTCCACGCCTCACACGTTGTATTGGAGGAGTTCACACACAGGACTGCTGTGTGGGAGGCAGACATCCAGAAGTAAAGGTAGCACAAAACACACAGTGTAGAAATTTCAAAGGCAAATAGGTCTTTTCTGGCTCCATAGGAACAGCCACAATTTTTATGTCAGGTTATTTTTTGTGTCTGGAGTCTATGTTAAAGTTTTTAAACATAGTTCTATATAACTTTTACACAAATAATTTTGTCTGACTTCTAGAACAGGAACATAATACTTTTTCCTTATACACTGTAAATCCATAAACATAAGTTAGTGTAATTACTGAAACAGTAATTCTAGAGGATTTTTTTTTCAAAATCTCTGCTATAATATTTGAGCAACGTTGTGTTATGAATCTGCTCTCCTGGGTGTATCAGTGTCAGTTCTACCTCACAGCTGAAGCTGGGACCTAGCCAGTAAGACAGCATATTTAATTCCAGAGATATTGTGCTTATTCAGTGAATACAGTTATTATTTTCCTTGCAAAAGTGCTGATAAAGCTTATAAAAAACAAAAATACAGATCCTCTTCTAACTTGAAAACAAGATGAGTATGTTCTGTACCTAGGCTTCTATTTTCAGCATTGTTCCAAGCAACTGAATTAGATTTGAAATAAAAATGCAGTTTATTTTTTTTAAGGAAATGCAGCATTTATGTTGAGCACCTTTGTCTCTGAAGTGATTTTAACAGTAAGAGAACTCTCTATACAGTGTGTTGGAATTATTTATTTTTAATGTATAAAGATATTACAATATTTTATTATAGTGGAAAAAATATTATATGTTGTTTCTGTATCCTGTCAACATTTGGAGTTGTGTTGTTGGTTGTTTTGGGGTTTTTTTAATACATATCTATACCAAAAAAAAAGAAAAAAAAAAGAGTGGATCACTATACTTTAATCCATTTACAAAGAAAAAAAACTAACTCCAAATGTGTTTTATTTTCTTCTTGATTTGAACAAAAGCGCCATATCGGTGACTGCCCTAAATTAGCATTCAGATTATATAGGTGGAAGATACCTAGAAAATCAGATTTATCACCAGTAAATTTTTCCTACATGGTGATAGGAATTGTGCAACTGCTGCGATTCAAGTCTTGTTTCCTTGGGGAAGATGGGAAAGGTTTATGGATTTCCTCTTTGGAGAAAATTCCCATTCTGAAGATGGCTTGTCTAGTCTTGCTTGAGCATTTTCCTTTAGCCTGAGGAGGCTCTGTGATGCATTATTTTCTTGTAGACCTCATGATTGTCACAGTTGTTGTTGTCTGGACTTAATCTAATTATGTTATGTTGTTAGTTGCTAAAGTCTAATTTCAAATACAAACCACACTATTTGGCTGATATTGTGTCATATTAAAGTAGCATGATTCTGTGTGACTCCCAAATGACATTATTCTTTTTACACTGGTGCCAGGAATCGGCAGTATGGTAATTATGTTCTCCTCCACACAACAAGATGATGTGTAAAAACATCTTCAGTTTTTGATTTGCTGTAGACCTAGTCCTTTCCCATAGAATTCTGTTTAACTAGTTGCTTCCTTCTTAGTATTAGTGAAGTTGAGTTTCTTTTAGTAGGCTTTCACTAGCACACTCTTTTTTCCCCCCCGTTGGGATTATGCTCCCAAGTTAAGTTGATTTTCAATTTTAATTCCACATTGCTGTTCCTCACAGGTTTTTAACAGTTTGCACACTTGCATGATAACTGAACTCCTCCAAGATCAAAGTTATTTATGAAGGTATTGAATATTAAAGCATTTGGTACAGATTTAGCATTTCATACACCCTTCTTGGCTTGGGACTTAATAATTAATAACCATTACTTAATAATTATAAACAACGTGTAGTCTCTTACAGCTTTATTTAGAGCAGGTTTAACAAACGTCAGCAGCTTTGTGGAAGTCAAAATACATATCTCTTTTAGTGAAGGCTGAAACAGAAAAGCTTTTAGCACTTTGGTTTATCTCTGGTGTGGCCGAAAGCTTTTTCTCCCCACTGAGCAGCAGCACAGCCCTTCCCTTCGCCATCCTCATCCTCCTCTAGGGCTGTCTCAGTTTCCTTTTCTGTTCCTCATTCTGTGGACTCATTCTGTGATTTGGCCTTTCTGATTTTGCCCCAACATACTTGCACTCTTCCTTAAAATTCATCCTTTAGTAATCTGACCTACATTTTACTTGCGTATGCTTCCTTCTAGTGTTTCAGGGTCCTTGAAGAGCTCTCAATTTAGTCAAGTTTATCTCGTGATACTTATTTTCCCTTTTCATTGAAGTAGTTTGTGTTTATGCCCTTCACACTATTTTCACATTATATTTACAGATGTCTCTCTTTGGACATTATAATAAAATAAAACCTAGTAGAGAGCAGATCTTAAGTTTGTGGTTTTTACAGGGCAGTCTTGGCAGACACTGGCTTGAGATATTCTCATGCCCCCAACCCTCTGTGCTGCCAGCACAACTGTTTCTTCAGTGAGCTGTGATTTGGATCAGGAAACCAATCCAGCTTAAAAATAATCCAGCAAAAAGATTTATTTTTATTTTGCTCTTAAAGCCGAATCCTTTGCTCTGTTTGCAGAACATCTATGCAAACAGTTGCCCTAATGCAATTGAAAGCATACAGAAAAGCTGGCAGCTTTACTGTTCACCTTGTTTGTTTGTAATTCCATTCTCTTTTTCTAGGAATTACAAATAACATTTCCCCCATAATCTTTCACCCACGTTGCCCTCAGTCTTGCACTTTCAGTCAGTTTGCCTGCTGTTGATTAAAAAAGAAGAGATATTCCAGATTTGATGTAGTCACTTATCTATAACAAAACTTTTCCTGTACAACTGCCTTCCAGTACCTGAGGGAAGACTACAGGAAACAGGAAGACTACCTAAGAGAGTATGTAGTGACAGGAAAAGGGGGAATGGCTTCAAACTGAAAGAAAGTGGGTTTAGAATTAGGTACAGGAAGAAATTCTTTACTGTGGGGGTGGTGAGGCACTGGAAGAGGTTTGCCCAGAGAAGCTGTGGACTCCCCATCCTTAGAAATGTTCAAGGCCAGGCTGGAAGAGGCTCTGAGCAGCTTGGTCTAGTAGAAGGTGTCCCTGCCCATGGCATGGGGTGTTGGAAGGGGATGGTCTTTTAAGGACCACTCCAACCCAAGCCATTCTATGATTCTGTACTGTAATGATCCTGTAGTACCTTCCCAACTGGTCCCTTGGTTGTTGAAGTCCCCCATGTTCACCCTGTTCTGTGCTGTGAAGGACAAGCAGCAGCACCCAAAGCTCTTAGTCCTGCATTGCCATGTTCTGCAGATTTTCTAGGTGCCTGAGGAGGACCAAAACCTGATTGAAGCTTTTCTAATTGTTTGGAGGATTTGTATTAATTCTCACATCACGTAAGAATTGGGGTTAATATTTATTTGTCGGTGTTGTGCAAAGCATCTCTCTTCTGCCTGGATGTGTACTTTGTGGCTTCGCTATTTTTAAGTTGTAGGAATAAAATTTTTTTGAGATCTTATTTTCTCTGGTAAATTTTATGTAAATTAGCTAGTGAATTAAGTAATTTTCATACATGCTGCATTAATACCAAAGGAGAAAAAAGTTCAGTGGCTCACCATGGTGCTATTTTTCTGAATATCTCTATTGAGAGGCATATACTACTTGTATCTTCCCAGAAATCTAGGCTTTTTGCCATGCTTTAGGCCACTTATTAATTGAAAATCCTCCTTTATTAGCTAGAATTTTCATCACCAGTGATTACAGACCTTCACAGGTAAAGAGAATTCCATCATCAGACAGTCAGGTCTGAAGTGTTTCTGTCTCATGTGACTCCAGTGAAGGAGACTGGAGCTCTGTAGGTCAGGTTTGCAGCGGTAAGTGCACCTCAAAGAAGGCACCCATCCCAGCTTCTGTAGGGATCACAGTTCTCCAGCTACTCCCTGGAGCTTGCAGTTCCTTGATCTGCCTTGATTTTGTCAGGCAGATTTTATCAGACATAGGCATGAGGCCGTATGTCTGTCTACATTCATACCTAATTTTATCTTAACATGGGATGTTTTGTGAATTTCTTTGCTTTGTTTCTTATAAAAATGGATTTTTTTTTTTGAGTGGTGATTAATGTTAAAATAGCAATTAGATATGATATTTCTAATTTTAAAAGATATTTTTAGGGCCTTGGCTGATGTCACACTTCTGTTTTCTTGTACTGGATCAGAACTAACAACTGTTGCATTTCACCAGTGAATTAGTGTTGGTGCTTCTCATACCTCAGATAATTGGTTTTTCTGAGTTAATCCATTTGTGAAATTAATTGAAAATCACTGTCATTCTAAATATGACAGTGTTTGGGGTTTTTTGGTGGTTTGGTTGTTTGTTTTTTTTTCAGTTTATGATGGAGAAAACAAGACACATGCTACCAGAGGAGCAAAAGCTAAGGGTTTTGCTGTTTGATACTGAATGTAATATGCCTATTTTATGCACAGTATAGTCACTTTTGACTATGTTTCCATTAACAAACTCTACAATAGAGGAATTGAGCTTTAGAGGACATTACCATAGGACTAAGCAGGCTGTGCTGCAAAGACCATTAATAGAAAGCCACTCCCTCAATCTGCTTAAACTTTGGTGAGGATAATGCGGCTTACTCTAACTGATTTTTGATAAAACAGTAAAAGACAAACAGATGCTTGTTATGCCTGAGTTGAGAAGTACACTCTATTGAAAAGTTGTTTCTGCTTCTTCAGGAATATTTGTTCTGGGGAAGAAAATCTTTCTCACCGCAGCTACCATGCAAGTCAAACGCCTTAATGTATTTTGATATTTAAGTTTATATAAAAGAACACAGCAAGGGCTAGTGCGTCATAATCAGCCTAACCAATGAATTAAACCCCCCAGCTGGTATGAGATTTCATTTATTCTTCTTTTGCTTCTCTTCTGTTGGTCTTTTCAGTGCTTGTAGCACAGTGTCACGATGTTTTTATATGGTGAAGATACCCGTTTGCTGTGTGGATTACAGTATCAGCCCCCTCTGCATCTTGAAAACTGGCTTTCTTAGCAAATGCACTTACTGTAATACCACATTGCTGCAAAATGGCTTTTTATTTGTCCACTGAAACGTCACTTAAAGATTAGATTCTGCTCTTTGAAGGACACAACCAACAGTGCAGAATTTTGAATGTCTGTCCCTGTGTTGTGCAGGTGCAGAACAGTGTTTATGCTCTTGTTTTGGTGAATTCACATGAATTTGTGTTTGCAGCTCTGAATGTGAATAAATTATGGATTTGTTATGTATTTCTGGCAAGTACAAGATAGACATTGAATAAATTAGTATTTGCAGTATTTTTTTCCTAAAAACAAACACTATGATTTGGAGAGTTTTAAGCCTTAAATTATGTTTAAAAGTATTTTTTTCTTCTTTTTCTTCTTAGGTGAAGAGTCTAAAGCAGGTTTTGTAGTGTTTTTTATCAAAGTAGCCTCCTTTAGAAACTGCAGTTGTCATAGTAAATAAATTCTGTTTATGTAGAAGTTTATAATCTTGTACAAAAGGTCCTTTATGAAAAATTGTCCATTATTTGAGTTTTTGTAAACCTATACTTTGTATATGGTAGAATTTAAGGTAAGTTTTCTGAAGATTATAAAAATATCTCTTCCCTGACAGTGTCTGCTCTAATCATGGAATGTATGTCTTCCTAATAATACAGTGTATTTGAAAAACAATTATATGATGTTCTGTTATGTCTGAATGCATAATAAATGTAATTGATTTACAGAATAATAATTTGTGTTTATTTTGGCATGTATTCATCACTGAATCGTTCTCTTGTAGGTAGGCCTAAAATCACCTGTGCTATTAAGATTGTGGAGATCACTTTAGTTTCTGTTTTAGGCTGTTAATTTTAAAATTTGTCGTTAACCTGCATGGTATTTGGTTATGTTATGTACAAAGGGGTTTTTTCAGTTGATTTGACAGCTAAAATTGATTTTGAAATTCCCTTATTTTGTGTGATAACATTACAAAAAGTTTTGTTAATTCACCCACAGTTATCAATCTAATGTTTTTGCTTATAAGAAGTTCTGCCATGAAAACAAAGATTTAACAGAGTCAGAGGACTGTTTCTGTGATGCAACATGCTAAAGTTAGAAGCTGTTAACTTTAAAAAGTTTAACAAGTTAAAGTTAGAAGTTTTGTAAAGTGATATGGTTTTGGTTTTATGTAAGTTTGAAACAGCAGTTTTTGTGTAACAAAACTTTAAATCAGATTTTATTTTTACCAGCTGGTTGCATATTTGCAAAACTAAGCCAAACTGAATATTTAAAAAATGTCAACCAACTTTGAAAATTTATGATGAAAGGATGTTCCTACCTTAAATTTCAGTATCCAGAAAGAGAATGAATCCGACATTATGTAACTCTGTGATTCTCCAGTTCTGAAAATCATTTGTATAGCCTTAAGAGATGAAAAAAAAAAGGTGATCTTCTCTGTGCTGCTTGTTATCAGTGGTATATTTCTAGATAAAAAAGAAAAAATTGGCAAAATTATAACCCTTGAAGCGTGAAAAATGTGCATTTTTTTTTTAATCTGAAATTTTGTTGGGTTTTTTATTATTTGGATTTGGGTTTTTAAAATTTTTTCATCCTTTCTTTTACAAAGTCTAGCACAGATCCTGCACTAGGTTGGGTTTTATCAATGCCTGGAAGTGCCTGGCACATTCTGCTGTATATTGAGTGAGTTTCAGTTCATACTTTCCTGATTTTGGACAAGGTGATCCTACATGCACAATTGCTTTAACAAATACGGTATTTCCCCCCTACTTTCACAGTTTTTGGGAGACACAGCTGCTGTCCACATTTGGAAGTGTTGTGCAGAGCTGAACTACTGTGTTGCCACCATCCTGAGTTAAGAGTTCATTTATGGGGACAAGTAAGCTTGTGCCCCCATAATAATTTGAATTATTTTATGAGGTAATAGTTTATCTTCTTATGGTTTTATTTTTTTTTTTTTTTAAATGGAACCTAAAATCGTACCTAGCTAGAGTAAAAAATGTTTAACATGATTATTGAAATAAGACTATGTGTGTGCATGACATTGTTAGAATGGAAGTCTTCAATATGCAAGTACGCTTGCTACCAGTAAATTTTGTTTTATTTCATCCTGTCACACTGGGAGTGAGTGTTGAAAGACGAACGGGCAAGTGTTGCTCAGCCAGAGGGGAGAAGCACGTCATCCAGCCCCCAGAATAGCATCGGCAGTAAATACGGTCATGCTGTTCCTCCCCGAGATAGACCCAGATCACATTCGTAGCACCCACCGGCTCTGCTGCTTACCAGACGTTCAGGCCTTTGATGAAACATTTACAAATGCAGCTGTGCTTCAGAGGGATCTTCTGCCAGCGCCCAAGTAGCTGACATCAAGAGAACGGGAGGAAACGGGATCACAAGCCACGGAGTTCAAACAAAACGCAGTTTAGGGGGAATACAAATTTAATCACGGTGTTAAAACACTGCTCTAAGATATGAACCCATACTTACTAGACTCCTGTTTAATGTTAGTATACATTTTGCAGTGACTTAGAACTGCTAAAGCATGAAGATTTTGTAGAGGAGGAAAGGTAAACTCAAAAATAGCTCTTTGTTCAACTGTCTTGGGTCACACACAATGTCAAAACTGGAATTAAAAGAAAGTGAAATTAGAGAGAAGCTGAGATTAATTTTTTTTTTTCCAGTTTCAGTTATTCCTCACTTTGTACAATATATTGAAATGAGCTAAGATAGCCCTGAAGGTCTGTGACAGCGGCCTATCTAGCACGTTAGAGGGGAAATTTTAATTATTCAAGGCCGAGAATTAAACCCTGTCAATTTCTTCATCTTGAAAAGATAGATTATCCTCCTGGGCCAGAAGAATATTCTTACTTCCTTGTGCCAAAACTCTGTTCCTATAGACTCAATATAATTTTTGTGCTTTTATAATGTTTGTATTTTGCTCTGAGGACTGTAGCCTACAGGTTCAACTTCTGCCTCTATGCTCTGCCCAATGGACTTGACAGAACCTACAGGAATTAAGCCAAGGCACTGCGTCTTCCTCCACCCCCCACCACGTTGCACGTCTCTGTAAAATTTGAAAAGCTCGTTTCAGCTTCTGCAGCTTCTCTCCTCTGGCTTTGCCCCCGCACCGGTGCATTAGCTCGGGTGTTAGTGGAGAGGGTTTGTTATTTCAGACACATACCATCGCCTGCTGCCCTCACTTCTCCCCTGAGCTCGCACAGGGCACAGAGACAACTTCATACTTTCATTTGTATCAGTTACACACACGGGATTTAAATTCATCCCCCTCTCTCTGTATAGTGCTTTTTTTTTTTTTCCTTCTCTCCAGATAACTCAGTAAATGCTAAATAGCAAGTGTTCCTGCCTTCAGCAGGCACTCCAATCCTACCTCTGTTTCTCTTAAGAAAATCTCATTGGGATTTCTTTAAATGTGATAGGGGAAGTGTGTTTTCAGAGCAGTAGCTCTGGTATTTGTTCTCTATTTGTGAGTGACGTTATGCAGTTGAGAAAAAAATCATGCCAGCATGTTTCAGTCAGTGCCAAAAGAACATAGACAGTGATTCAGTGCCCAGATCTATTGCTGCCCAAAACTGTATCTTGTCCTATTTTTACTTTCACAAATCAGGGTCTTGCTTATTGAGAGGAGTTAGGTGAATGTTATGTTTGCATATATTTGATAGTGAATTTAATCAGCTGTTTTATAGTCTGCTGTTCTTTTATTTCAAGCAATAAGAATTAATTTGTTTTCAAAATTCAGTAAATATACAGTAAATTGATGTATCATAACTGACCACTACAATTTCCTTGTTGTTTCTGCCATACTATAATTTGAAAAGACAATGCAATAGTGATGCATAAATTATGTACTTTAGATTGGGGGCAAAAAAGTCTTAGCAAGAGCAAGTATTGTACCCACACCCATAATTCCCACCCCACCATGAGCACTTGTGAGCTGGGTTGCCCAGACAGGAATCATGATTTTCCTGTGGTGGTGTGGAGCCCGTGGTGGCCCAGGACAGCACAGCCTCCATCCCTGCTACTCTGCTGGTGCAGGGTGCTCTGGGACAGATGATGACCTAAGCTTCTCAAAACACCTTTTTTTTTTTTATTTCTATCTGTCACAGATAGTCTGGCTGACTATCTCATAAAGTGCGATTTCAAGGAGTCTAATTGAAACATTTGGCCTGTTACTGTTTCAGTTTTAGTCCAGCTTGCACAAACATAATGAGCAAACAGCAAGAACTAAGGCTGAAGAAACAAGAATTTCCTTATTGAAATAAGTGCTGTATTTCTATGTTGTCCCAGTGATTAATGTTGTTAAAAGAAATGGATCTTCCTTAGTGGCCCCTATTTTTTTGTCAATAACAAGGTGTGGAAGTACATGATTATGCTTTAAAGCATCTTAAAGCTATTTTTCTGAGCAGTTTGCTGAAAAAGATTAAATGTTTAAACTTATTTACAAATTAACTTGTCAAAGTGTTCACGTTTCCAAGAGAGAGTAACAATTATTTTAGAAATTTTTGAAAATTACTAAACTTTGGATTTGTGTCAGGGATGGAAAGCATAGGAATTCTATACTTTTCCAGGAAAAATTTTTAAAACTGTTTTCCAGTCAAAGAAAACAACACGTAAGACTTCAAAGGACATTTTACAAAATTGTATTTAACTCCTTAGATTTTCTTAAGGCTTTCTCTGTTTGGGTGTCAACTGGATATTTATATTTTGCAGTGTGATTGTAATAGAATTTGCACTGGCCTAAGAGCTGGTGCAGGACCCACTGAAGTCAGTACAAATCACCCCTCTAACTTTGGTGGATTTTTTCAGCATCTGTCCAATCTATTTTACAAGGTCAAAGTTGTGCACTCTGGCTTTGGCCACAGGCAATAGCTGGAAGGTATTATTTCCTACATTCATTGTTTGTGTTGTGGTAATATGTGAATTTTAATGGGCAACCAAAAGCCAGTGTGCCAGACAGTGCTGTGAAAACAAAATGTCATCACTGTTAGATTAAAACCAGTACAAAAATCAACACCTGGATGTTATTATGCAGAGGTACAACGTTTTCACTGTCGTGGGTTACTTGTCTAAGTTAATGTGAGGGAAGATGAAGCATATGAAGTGATAATACAGAATTCTTCCTAAAAGCTTGGTAATAATCCAAGTTTGTGAGCCAGCGTATTACACATGTGCACAGGGACAATAAACATGGGCAAGTACAAAAAAAGTTTTAAATATTTTGAATTTGGCCGATATGTTAGATTTTATAGTAAAGATGCTGTTTACATAAAAGCTTAAGGAAGGATAGACTCAATAAAGCTTTAATGTTAATACCTGGATTTTAAGGTTTACAGCTAAGAAACTGCACTTTTTTCCCCTTATGAAAATATATTAAATCTCTTTCTGTGTGTGCATTAAAAGCCTATATTTAAATTATAAATTTATATAAATTATATTTAAGTGGTATTAAAAGCCTGTATATTTCAGGAAAATTCATTCCAATCATTGAAACTGTTGAGATTTATATGTCATTAGAAGTAATAGTTTTGTTACATCTAAATTACTAATAACTCTTTTGAAATAGGCTTACTAGAAAACTTCTAAGAATTTTACATAAAGATTATTTATTAATCAGTATTTCTGAAGTATTTGCATATGAAACACCTGCATGGAACAGGAATACTATAGCATGTAAGGAAAATTTAGCAAAATTTTGTGGTGAAATCCCTTAAGAAAACCTGGTATGATATGTTAAGTAACTTTGAAAGTGACTAGATAAATTCTATTCTAAGCTGATTTTGTTGGATGTAAAATGGTAACGACTAATTATATTTCCTGAGAACATGAATCAGCTATCTTAGAATTGCCATCTCTCCATGTTTTTATATGCAGTTAAATTAGGGCACAGATAGCCTCAGCTGTGACTATGAACACATAATTCTGCTCTCTCTTTCTGTGTAGTTACATATCTAATTTTTCAGTCATGTTAAAGAGAGTTCTTGTGAGTTCTTGTGTCTGTATTGTCTCAGCTGTGTACCTGAGTTCAATGCTATGTTGTTTTGACTCATATCATCAACAGTAAAGCAGCATCTGCCCGTGGAATTTAGTCAATAACCATTGATGGCAGAAGGTCCAGAACAGAACCTGTCTTTCCTGAGTATTAACTCCTGCAACACTGTCAATTAAGACAGTTCTGCACTTGGAACTGAACCAATGCATCTGTTAATGATTCATACACAGAATCCAGCTAATTTTCAGCTATAATAGCCCTGGCTGCATAGACAAAAAAAGAAAGAAAATATTTTTATTTTTTTTGTCCCTCTAGTCTAATAAATTTGGGTTTCAGTATGCACAATGAATTGATATGATAAGAAAAAAATATTTTTAAATAGTTTAATAAAAAGTTTAATAATAATACATAAATAATAAATAAATAGTGTAATAAAAATAAGTTTTTTAATAGTTTTTTAAACTTTCAGCAATTAGTTAAATGACACATCTGACCTATGTGTTTCTTGTTAGTAATATGGAGTGAAAGGTGAAGTACAGAAGAAAACTGATTACCAGAATACCGATTTCTCGGTCTTTGACCGAGTTTATTAACTGTTTATCAAAACGTTATTTTTGGCATTAGCTGTAAATGTTATTTTCTTTCCATGCTGTAAAAATACGTGCATTAAAAAAACTTGTAGAGGGGCGTGCATATTTACATATATTTTTGTAAACGTGTATAGGATGCTAAAAATAGCACAAGGGAGGCCATGTAGAGAAACAGGGCAAAAACATCAGTGTGATAGAAAAAAGCAATTTATCACACAGAGCTAGGGGTCGGCTTGAAGCCACAAGATGCCAAGATGCCGGTCAGATTTGCATTTGTGCTGCTTGTGTATCCATGGCACTAACACATTCAACACGCCTTTAAAGAGACTTTTATTTCAGTTGTGTAAAGCCTTGTGAAAATGCTTGTGGATCAAGGTGTTCCATTTTCATAATCTGTCCCTTTGGCATGCTTTTCTGTGGGTGTGGGAAGGTAGAGGGGCAAACACGGGTGGATGGGTAGGTGCTGGTCCCGGAGAGGGGAATCGTCCCTCCTCTGGAAGAAGGCAGGTCCTCTGCACCGTGTTCTGGAAAAGGGAGGCCTCGTGTGGTCAGGGCTGGGAACAGCCCAGTCGGGCTGGAGGGATCCCAGCCGCAGCACTCCCTTCTCAGCTGAACCAGGACTATAAACGTGGCCACCGTTTATTTATCATTTACCTATTTATCACAGGATCATGGAATGGCATAGGGTGGAAGGGACATTAAAGACCATCCCCTTCCAACACCCCATGCCATGGGCAGGGACACCTTCTACTAGACCAGGCTGCTCAGAGCCACTTCCAGCCTGGCCTTAAACATTTCTCAGGATGGGGAGTCCACAGCTTCTCTGGGCAAACCTGTTCCAGTGCCTCACCACCCTCACAGTAAAGAATCTCTTCCTCATATCTAATCTAAACCATCTGTCTTTCAGTCTGAAGCCATTCCCCCTTGTCCTGTCACTACATGTCCTTGTAGAAAGTCTTAGTCTTTCCCGTAGGCTCCCTTCAGGTACTGAAGGCCACAATATGCTAACCTGTAAACCTTATTTTCTCCAGGGTGAACAATGCCAGTCCTCCTAGGCTTTCCTCACAGGAGAAGTGCTCCATCGCCCTAATCATCTGGTCCTCTGGACCTGCTCCAGCAAGTCAGTGTCCGTCCTGTATTTCATAACAATATGGATGACTAGGCTGGGGAGAAGAAACACCTCTACATGATTGCCCTTGGTCTGTCTGAACAAGTCTGAAGAAGGAAATACTCTTCTCACCGGTCCTTCTTTCTTTATTGTGTTATAAGATAGATACATTTCCTTGCCTTTCCGGGTATCTAAACCAGGCAACAAAATGTAATTCAAACACAGAAGTCCGTGTGTGATATTAAATTGATTAGCTGTACCAAGAAAAGCGGAGTAGTGGTCTGTGTGGTAATTGACAAAACGACAACATTTTGATTTAAAGGCAAAAGGGAAAAATACAAAACGGAAACCTGAAAGAGTGCCTAGTTAATGTAAATTTAAAAATACAGTTGAGTTACTATAAGATCCAGCTGTGAGGAACAGCTGTACAACAGCCTATGCAGGGAATTGCGAGAATATCCATGTACTGGTGAATCACAGGTTGAAGCCCTTGTGCATGAGAGGATATTCCAGCACTCCTACCTTAGACATGTTTCTTAAAGAGAAGTAAATCCAACCATAATGCCACCAACTGCATTCTTCTTGTCAGTTCTAAGCACATTCTCCAGCTTTTTGAAGAATAACAATTAAATTAAGTTCTCCCAAATGTGGGATTTTCCATCAGTAAAGCTGATTGCTATCAGCTGGGACTTGTGAGAAGCCTCTCATCATGCATGACCTTCTGAAGAGATTATTTTGTTTTGTTACTCTAGCAGGGGGTGGTCTCTGAGGAAGGCGTGGGGCTGCTCTTGTGCCCACTCCCATGACCAATACAGGACTGGAAGCTGGCTTTTTGTTTCTTTCCTTTTTATTTATAAGATTTGTCCATTAACTTGTCTCAGTGACTTAAATCCATTCCTTTGCTTAACATTAGTCAAAATTTCTCTTAAATGTTCTTGTTATTGGGATACAGCTCTCAACATACTAGGTTCAGGTCTTCAAGATACTGATCCTGGGGTTCATCTGTTTTATAGAAATGGCATGTGGGACTGAGTTAACAGGCTTACCTGAGACAGTCACCTTTACTGGGAACTGAACATTCAGAATGAAGAGAACAATACTCTGGACTCTGTAATCTCACTGATTTTTTTTTACTTTGCTAGAATCTGCCTGATGTTGCTGAGAGCATCTAATGTTCTATCAGCAATCACATCTTCTAAGCCATGTCCGGTGTAAGATACAGAGGAGGCATTTCCTGATGATGTAAGCCATTGTTAGTTATCAAATGCTTTTCAGAAAGGACCTTGCTTCACATGGGGAAAATGAAAAAAACCCTGCAAAACTGTTAGATTTTCTAATTTTGTCTAGAAAAAAATAATAATTAAGAAACTTTCTCTCTTGAGATTGAAAGAACACATCTGGAGGCAAAAGAAGTTAATCAAAAGCTTTGTTCGTTTTTGCTATGCAATATAGGATCATTTTGCAATAGAAGATCTATGCCCACAGGGTCCAAATCAGGACGACTTATGGTATTTTTTATTTTATTTATTTATTT